>NC_090761.1:34288750-34308750 GCF_036898095.1 Palaemon carinicauda
GGTACTGTATTATAATGTTGATATTTGTTTTGACTCATGCCATGCTAGATATCGAACCTAAGGTGCCAGTACGTAGTGTGACCTATCATCTGAAAATGGTCAGTGATATTCTGTCACCGGTGACCTACCCTAAAATAAATCTAATGATTGCATCCTATTCAATAATCAGATATGTGATTATGGCACCAAGGGAAATATTTTAACTGCCAGGTAAAAGCAGTTGTATAACATATGGTAACAACGAAGAATACTGTTTTAGTGTTCAGTGATTGTTTATATTTCTGATATTTCCTTTTCAGAATTAAAACTAATCTAGTTCAGTTAACCTATCCCTTACAAGATGTTGGTACGAGAATTTGATACTGCAGATGTTGTCAGTGATAAAAGTTCGATATATATATATATATATATATATATATATATATATATATATATATATATATATATATATATAAATTTTTTTTTTACGAGAAGTGTTCTTCTGGATCAGGAGTTTTGTGAGAACTGTCATCCCATGAAACGCGAACAAAAAAAATCTCGCTGGCAGGACAGTATGGTCCGAAGATGCAAACTGAAAAGTTGCCAGGAAACAAAATCTATTCAACTGCGAACAAATCTTTCACTGTGCAGATCAATATGGTAAACTGAGGAACAGAATGTCATTACGCCAAATTCTAGAGTAACAATTATGGACGAAGATTAACCCGGTAAAAGGCAGCACTAAAATCAAGGACAATCATATCATCTTCCTGACCACATTTTAGGGAATCCTGTACAACACTGGAAATTGTACGAAGGGCATCATATGCTCCACGGCCTTTGGAAAAGCCAAACTGCAAACTAGGGAACAGACTATTAACTTCAGCATACCTATTTAGACATTTTGCTAAAATACATCCAATAACTTTATATAATGTAATAGGTATGGAAATTGGACGGTAATCATCAGGGCTTAAGCTACACAAATAAATTTACCTAAAGGAGTAACATTACCAAATCTCTAACAAGTGCAACAAGAGCACACTTATTTCTCTTCCTTTTTAATTTTAATTTTTATAGTTTATATATGAAAGATTCATGTTACTCTTCTTAAGATCTTTTATTCTAATTGTTCATTACTTATAGTTTATCTATTTTCCTATTTCCTTTCCTCACTGGGCTATTTTCCCTGTTGGAGCCCTTGGACTTTTAGCATCCTGCTTTTCCAACTAGGGTTGTAGCTTAGAAAGTAATAATAATAATAATAATAATAATAATAATAATAATAATAATACTTCCTTTCCTCGTTGGGCTATTTTCCCTGTTGGAGCCCTTGGGATTATAGCATCCTGCTTTTCCATCTAGAATTGTAGCTTAGCAAGTAATAATAATAATAATAATAATAATAATAATAATGTGTAGTCAAAGACAAAATGAGCCGTACCCAGAGAGGGATCCAATGAAGTACTGCCTTACCAGTGAAAAGGCCCAATAACTCTAGCGATAGTATCTCAAAGGGTGGCTATTAACTTAAGCTTAAACCACTACGAAGTTTTTTCACTTCACCTATACCAATATCTAAACTCTTTTTCTCTAACTAAAGACTGGAGCCAGTGGGCTCTTGGGAAGGACATCTTCCCGCTGTCACCTTCTTCCTTCTCTAAACAGGCATGAAACCATCGCCTGTTCCCATCCAAAAACCCAAAATCCTAAAATAAAAGTTGCAGAATACCCCCCATCCCAACTACCTATCTCCAAAATCCTATTAAAACACCTACGGGCTGCAAGAGTGCAAGAGCCCGTGCCTGGCCCTTGCAAACAAGGCTGATACACTCTCTCTCTCTCTCTCTCTCTCTCTCTCTCTCTCTCTCTCTCTCTCTCTCTCTCTCTCTCTCTCTCTCTCTCAAAAGGATTTGGAAAACAACGAAAAAAAATAAGAAATGAAAAAAAAAAATCCTCAACAAGCTCAAATCTTTTTATATTATAAATTAGTACATGAAAACAACCATTATTTTGTTTGAAAGAATTATGGACAATAAAATTCTTAACAGTTCTTGCATTCTTAAAAAAACATTTATGTTAAGGTTTTTTTGGGGGGAATTTGCAATAAAGAAAAATATACATTAGAGGTAACATTTTCGTTCGTAAAAGGATCCCTATTCTCATGAGAATAAAATGTAATTTTAGCATTTTGTGAAGACTTATTAAACGAAAACCGGGTTTCAACGTTATGTTTTTTTTTTTTTTTTTTTTTTTATTATTATTATCATTCTTGGATGTATATGCTTAAAGACCTTAAAAACATACAAGCAAAAATTAAACGGATTACAATGATATGATAATTTGAAAGCTACAGAATTTAGGAACAATCTTAGCAAACATACAGTAAATATAAAGAATAAAACTATCTTTTCTAAGTACCAAAACATGTAAAAATATTAAGATATTTTATTCTTCTGGAGCGAATTTCGTGGACTGTATTATTATCATTGCTGTTGGCGGCTAAGCTAAAACTCTAGTGGGAAAATCAGGATGCTAAAAGCCCAAAGGTTTTATCAGGAAAAAGTAACCCAGTTAGGAAAGGAAATGGATAAAGTAAGAGAAAGAATGGACAATTACAATAAAACATTTTAAGAACAGTAAAAAAAAATATTAAAATAGATCTTTCATAATATAAACTATAGAAACAGACTTATGTCAACCTGTTCAACATAAAAACTTATCGAACATAACCAAAATACTATCCAAATTCTCAGAAGTACATAAGACACAAAACATTTCATAAACAAATCGAAGCCAAGTAGGCCTAACCCATTTTTAAAGTCGCTGGCAACATTTTAATTTCGAAGATTCCATATACAAGTTGCGGAGTCCTGGAGATAAGGAATTACCTAACCCTATTGACATTTTAATGTTTGCGATAATACTTTCAGATAAAAAACAATTTTCAAATGAGCGATCGGAAAAGCGTCGTTTGAGTCTGCACCTCCACAGATATCAAGGGAAGAGTGAAATTCAAAATCACATTCAGTCAGTTTACCTAAAGTACCACCAAGAAGAAACCATTAAATTAACTGTACTATCTTACAACACACAACAGTAAAAGTAGTATTTGTTGTGTTCATTACAAGAGATTGGTAAACAGTAACCCCTGTCACTTTAACATCGTGTCTTACATTTAGTAAAATCGGCAGAGCGCTGTAATCAGGGAAAAGAAACCGACGATTAACATATTGCATAAATTTACCAGTCCAGCAGGGAATTGTGAATTCCCTAACTTCTTTGTTTTGGACGCATCCTCACTAGTCAGCGAAGACCTATGTAACCTTCCAATATGTAACTCTAATCATGACTACTCCTAAAGCCGCCAATTTTCCATATTTTCCAAAACCACTATGCCCCAAATCTAAAAAGAGAACTTCAAAATGATTTACAAATCTAACCGATATATAGTCTACTTTCAACACGTGGACTATCCATTTATTGAGAGAGAGAGAGAGAGAGAGAGAGAGAGAGAGAGAGAGAGAGAGAGAGAGAGAGAGAGAGAGAGAGAGAGAGAAAGGCTAATTAACCTATTCTTTCCCAAAAGAAGAAGCAAAACTTACCCCACTTAAACATCAATAATATTCATCTTGAAAAGCTTCATCCTGTAACTGATAAAAGACAATGCAAATCACACGAACAGACGAATGACTATATGAAAAAAAAAAAAAAAAAAAAAAAAAAAAAAAAAAAAAAAAAAAAAAAAAAACGTAAAAATATGGAAGACAAATGCCCAAAGGCCAGGTTGAGGAAATTTCGATAGTATTCAGAACGAGGTGGCATTCTGACAAAGTTGTGTAGACAAAGCAGAACCCAACACATAAAGATCAAATGAAACTCGTAATTCGCAGTGATGAAAAGGACGAGAAAACCCGTTTTCGAGTACTAAAGAAAGTTTAATAATTAATATGCAGAATGGAGAAAGACTGCAGTAATCAAGCTCGACATAACTTGCTTTGAACGCACACTAATTATTTATTAATGTATGCATACTCACGTACAAATGGACACGCATTTAAATATTAAAGGCAACATAATTCGAGTATTATGGTTAATTAAATGCTCTAAAAGGGAAGAAATGGATAATAATTTTTCAAAAAGTAATTTTCACTCATTTATTCACGGTTGCGCATTTGCATTATAACTGGTATCAACGTCTATTTGTATGAGACCCACTGGTAATTGTATATTCACCTTTACCTATTCAGTTTTCATTCAATATATTGTACGTCTAGTTCACTGCTCTAGTGTTTTTGATTGACTATAAGTTAGATAATTTGACTACGCCACATAAACTTTATAATGAATTGAAATACTTTTACGCTCTCTTAAAAATTTAGTCTATAAATATTCACGATGACATTTTCAGTAATCATTGCAAGTGCTGTCTTATGCGCTACGATGACCAAGTCATCAAATCGTAGTTGGCGTTTGGTGAGCATGGCTTCTATGCCTGGGCATCACTTTTGTCCCAGTTGGCGTTTAGTGAGCATGGCTTCTATGCCTCTGCATCATGTTTGTCCCAGTTGGCGTTTGGTGAGCATGGCTTCTATGCCTGTGCATCATGGTTTGTCCCAGTTGGCGTTTGGTGAGCATGGCTTCTATGCCTGTGCATCATGTTTGACCCAGTTGGCGTTTGGTGAGCATGGCTTCTATGCCTGTGCATCATGGTTTGTCCCAGATGGCGTTTGGTGAGCATGGCTTCTATGCCTGTGCATCATGTTTGTCCCAGTTGGCGTTTGGTGAGCATGGCTTCTATGCCTGTGCATCATGTTTGTCCCAGTTGGCGTTTGGTGAGCATGGCTTCTATGCCTGTGCATCATGGTTTGTCCCAGTTGGCGTTTGGTGAGCATGGCTTCTATGCCTGTGCATCACTTTTGCCCCAGTTGGCGTTTGGTGAGCATGGCTTCTATGCCTCTGCATCAAGTTTGTCCCAGTTGGCGTTTGGTGAGCATGGCTTCTATGCCTGTGCATCATGGTTTGTCCCAGTTGGCGTTTGGTGAGCATGGCTTCTACGCCTGTGCATCATGGTTTGTCCCAGTTGGCGTTTGGTGAGCATGGCTTCTATGCCTGTGCATCATGTTTGTCCCAGTTGGCGTTTGGTGAGCATGGCTTCTATGCCTGTGCATCAAGTTTGTCCCAGTTGGCGTTTGGTGAGCATGGCTTCTATGCCTGTGCATCATGGTTTGTCCCAGTTGGCGTTTGGTGAGCATGGCTTCTATGCCTGTGCATCATGGTTTGTCCCAGTTGGCGTTTGGTGAGCATGGCTTCTATGCCTGTGCATCATGGTTTGTCCCAGTTGGCGTTTGGTGAGCATGGCTTCTATGCCTGTGCATCATGGTTTGTCCCAGTTGGCGTTTGGTGAGCATGGCTTCTATGCCTGTGCATCATGGTTTGTCCCAGTTGGCGTTTGGTGAGCATGGCTTCTATGCCTGTGCATCATGGTTTGTCCCAGTTGGCGTTTGGTGAGCATGGCTTCTATGCCTGTGCATCATGGTTTGTCCCAGTTGGCGTTTGGTGAGCATGGCTTCTATGCCTGTGCATCATGGTTTGTCCCAGTTGGCGTTTGGTGAGCATGGCTTCTATGCCTGTGCATCATGGTTTGTCCCAGTTGGCGTTTGGTGAGCATGGCTTCTATGCCTGTGCATCATGGTTTGTCCCAGATGGCGTTTGGTGAGCATGGCTTCTATGCCTGTGCATCATGTTTGTCCCAGTTGGCGTTTGGTGAGCATGGCTTCTATGCCTGTGCATCATGGTTTGTCCCAGTTGGCGTTTGGTGAGCATGGCTTCTATGCCTGTGCATCACGGTTTGTCCCAGTTGGCGTTTGGTGAGCATGGCTTCTATGCCTGTGCATCACGGTTTGTCCCAGTTGGCGTTTGGTGAGCATGGCTTCTATGCCTGTGCATCACGGTTTGTCCCAGTTGGCGTTTGGTGAGCATGGCTTCTATGCCTGTGCATCACGGTTTGTCCCAGTTGGCGTTTGGTGAGCATGGCTTCTATGCCTGTGCATCACGGTTTGTCCCAGTTGGCGTTTGGTGAGCATGGCTTCTATGCCTGTGCATCACGGTTTGTCCCAGTTGGCGTTTGGTGAGCATGGCTTCTATGCCTGTGCATCACGGTTTGTCCCAGATGGCGTTTGGTGAGCATGGCTTCTATGCCTGTGCATCACGGTTTGTCCCAGTTGGCGTTTGGTGAGCATGGCTTCTATGCCTGTGCATCACGGTTTGTCCCAGTTGGCGTTTGGTGAGCATGGCTTCTATGCCTGTGCATCATGGTTTGTCCCAGATGGCGTTTGGTGAGCATGGCTTCTATGCCTGTGCATCATGGTTTGTCCCAGTTGGCGTTTGGTGAGCATGGCTTCTATGCCTGTGCATCATGGTTTGTCCCAGTTGGCGTTTGGTGAGCATGGCTTCTATGCCTGTGCATCATGGTTTGTCCCAGTTGGCGTTTGGTGAGCATGGCTTCTATGCCTGTGCATCATGGTTTGTCCCAGTTGGCGTTTGGTGAGCATGGCTTCTATGCCTGTGCATCATGGTTTGTCCCAGTTGGCGTTTGGTGAGCATGGCTTCTATGCCTGTGCATCATGGTTTGTCCCAGTTGGCGTTTGGTGAGCATGGCTTCTATGCCTGTGCATCATGGTTTGTCCCAGTCGGCGTTTGGTGAGCATGGCTTCTATGCCAGTGCATCATGGTTTGTCCCAGTCGGCGTTTGGTGAGCAGGGCTTCTATGCCTGTGCATCATGGTTTGTCCCAGTCGGCGTTTGGTGAGCATGGCTTCTATGCCTGTGCATCATGGTTTGTCCCAGTCGGCGTTTGGTGAGCATGGCTTCTATGCCTGTGCATCATGGTTTGTCCCAGTCGGCGTTTGGTGAGCATGGCTTCTATGCCTGTGCATCATGGTTTGTCCCAGTCGGCGTTTGGTGAGCATGGCTTCTATGCCTGTGCATCATGGTTTGTCCCAGTCGGCGTTTGGTGAGCATGGCTTCTATGCCTGTGCATCATGTCTGTCCCAGTTGGCGTTTGGTGAGCATGGCTTCTATGCCTGTGCATCATGGTTTGTCCCAGTTGGCGTTTGGTGAGCATGGCTTCTATGCCTGTGCATCATGGTTTGTCCCAGTTGGCGTTTGGTGAGCATGGCTTCTATGCCTGTGCATCACGGTTTGTCCCAGTTGGCGTTTGGTGAGCATGGCTTCTATGCCTGTGCATCACGGTTTGTCCCAGTTGGCGTTTGGTGAGCATGGCTTCTATGCCTGTGCATCACGGTTTGTCCCAGTTGGCGTTTGGTGAGCATGGCTTCTATGCCTGTGCATCAAGTTTGTCCCAGATGGCGTTTGGTGAGCATGGCTTCTATGCCTGTGCATCATGGTTTGTCCCAGTTGGCGTTTGGTGAGCATGGCTTCTATGCCTGTGCATCATGGTTTGTCCCAGTTGGCGTTTGGTGAGCATGGCTTCTATGCCTGTGCATCATGGTTTGTCCCAGTTGGCGTTTGGTGAGCATGGCTTCTATGCCTGTGCATCAAGTTTGTCCCAGATGGCGTTTGGTGAGCATGGCTTCTATGCCTGTGCATCAAGTTTGTCCCAGATGGCGTTTGGTGAGCATGGCTTCTATGCCTGTGCATCATGGTTTGTCCCAGTTGGCGTTTGGTGAGCATGGCTTCTATGCCTGTGCATCATGGTTTGTCCCAGTTGGCATTTGGTGAGCATGGCTTCTATGCCTGTGCATCATGGTTTGTCCCAGTTGGCGTTTGGTGAGCATGGCTTCTATGCCTGTGCATCATGGTTTGTCCCAGTTGGCGTTTGGTGAGCATGGCTTCTATGCCTGTGCATCATGGTTTGTCCCAGTTGGCGTTTGGTGAGCATGGCTTCTATGCCTGTGCATCATGGTTTGTCCCAGTTGGCGTTTGGTGAGCATGGCTTCTATGCCTGTGCATCATGGTTTGTCCCAGTTGGCGTTTGGTGAGCATGGCTTCTATGCCTGTGCATCATGGTTTGTCCCAGTCGGCGTTTGGTGAGCATGGCTTCTATGCCTGTGCATCATGGTTTGTCCCAGTCGGCGTTTGGTGAGCATGGCTTCTATGCCTGTGCATCATGGTTTGTCCCAGTCGGCGTTTGGTGAGCATGGCTTCTATGCCTGTGCATCATGTCTGTCCCAGTTGGCGTTTGGTGAGCATGGCTTCTATGCCTGTGCATCATGTCTGTCCCAGTCGGCGTTTGGTGAGCATGGCTTCTATGCCTGTGCATCATGGTTTGTCCCAGTTGGCGTTTGGTGAGCATGGCTTCTATGCCTGTGCATCATGGTTTGTCCCAGTTGGCGTTTGGTGAGCATGGCTTCTATGCCTGTGCATCATGGTTTGTCCCAGATGGCGTTTGGTGAGCATGGCTTCTATGCCTGTGCATCATGGTTTGTCCCAGATGGCGTTTGGTGAGCATGGCTTCTATGCCTGTGCATCATGTTTGTCCCAGTTGGCGTTTGGTGAGCATGGCTTCTATGCCTGTGCATCATGTCTGTCCCAGTTGGCGTTTGGTGAGCATGGCTTCTATGCCTGTGCATCATGTCTGTCCCAGTTGGCGTTTGGTGAGCATGGCTTCTATGCCTGTGCATCATGGTTTGTCCCAGTTGGCGTTTGGTGAGCATGGCTTCTATGCCTGTGCATCATGTTTGTCCCAGTTGGCGTTTGGTGAGCATGGCTTCTATGCCTGTGCATCATGGTTTGTCCCAGTTGGCGTTTGGTGAGCATGGCTTCTATGCCTGTGCATCACGGTTTGTCCCAGTTGGCGTTTGGTGAGCATGGCTTCTATGCCTGTGCATCACGGTTTGTCCCAGTTGGCGTTTGGTGAGCATGGCTTCTATGTCTGTGCATCACGGTTTGTCCCAGTTGGCGTTTGGTGAGCATGGCTTCTATGCCTGTGCATCACGGTTTGTCCCAGTTGGCGTTTGGTGAGCATGGCTTCTATGCCTGTGCATCACGGTTTGTCCCAGTTGGCGTTTGGTGAGCATGGCTTCTATGCCTGTGCATCACGGTTTGTCCCAGTTGGCGTTTGGTGAGCATGGCTTCTATGCCTGTGCATCATGGTTTGTCCCAGTTGGCGTTTGGTGAGCATGGCTTCTATGCCTGTGCATCATGGTTTGTCCCAGTTGGCGTTTGGTGAGCATGGCTTCTATGCCTGTGCATCATGGTTTGTCCCAGTTGGCGTTTGGTGAGCATGGCTTCTATGCCTGTGCATCATGGTTTGTCCCAGTTGGCGTTTGGTGAGCATGGCTTCTATGCCTGTGCATCAAGTTTGTCCCAGATGGCGTTTGGTGAGCATGGCTTCTATGCCTGTGCATCATGGTTTGTCCCAGTTGGCGTTTGGTGAGCATGGCTTCTATGCCTGTGCATCATGGTTTGTCCCAGTTGGCGTTTGGTGAGCATGGCTTCTATGCCTGTGCATCATGGTTTGTCCCAGTTGGCGTTTGGTGAGCATGGCTTCTATGCCTGTGCATCATGGTTTGTCCCAGTCGGCGTTTGGTGAGCATGGCTTCTATGCCTGTGCATCATGGTTTGTCCCAGTCGGCGTTTGGTGAGCATGGCTTCTATGCCTGTGCATCATGGTTTGTCCCAGTCGGCGTTTGGTGAGCATGGCTTCTATGCCTGTGCATCATGTCTGTCCCAGTCGGCGTTTGGTGAGCATGGCTTCTATGCCTGTGCATCATGTCTGTCCCAGTCGGCGTTTGGTGAGCATGGCTTCTATGCCTGTGCATCATGGTTTGTCCCAGTCGGCGTTTGGTGAGCATGGCTTCTATGCCTGTGCATCATGGTTTGTCCCAGTTGGCGTTTGGTGAGCATGGCTTCTATGCCTGTGCATCATGGTTTGTCCCAGATGGCGTTTGGTGAGCATGGCTTCTATGCCTGTGCATCAAGTTTGTCCCAGATGGCGTTTGGTGAGCATGGCTTCTATGCCTGTGCATCATGGTTTGTCCCAGTTGGCGTTTGGTGAGCATGGCATCTATGCCTGTGCATCATGGTTTGTCCCAGTTGGCGTTTGGTGAGCATGGCTTCTATGCCTGTGCATCATGGTTTGTCCCAGTTGGCGTTTGGTGAGCATGGCTTCTATGCCTGTGCATCATGGTTTGTCCCAGTCGGCGTTTGGTGAGCATGGCTTCTATGCCTGTGCATCATGGTTTGTCCCAGTCGGCGTTTGGTGAGCATGGCTTCTATGCCTGTGCATCATGGTTTGTCCCAGTCGGCGTTTGGTGAGCATGGCTTCTATGCCTGTGCATCATGGTTTGTCCCAGTCGGCGTTTGGTGAGCATGGCTTCTATGCCTGTGCATCATGTCTGTCCCAGTCGGCGTTTGGTGAGCATGGCTTCTATGCCTGTGCATCATGTCTGTCCCAGTCGGCGTTTGGTGAGCATGGCTTCTATGCCTGTGCATCATGGTTTGTCCCAGTCGGCGTTTGGTGAGCATGGCTTCTATGCCTGTGCATCATGGTTTGTCCCAGTTGGCGTTTGGTGAGCATGGCTTCTATGCCTGTGCATCATGGTTTGTCCCAGATGGCGTTTGGTGAGCATGGCTTCTATGCCTGTGCATCATGGTTTGTCCCAGATGGCGTTTGGTGAGCATGGCTTCTATGCCTGTGCATCATGGTTTGTCCCAGATGGCGTTTGGTGAGCATGGCTTCTATGCCTGTGCATCATGTTTGTCCCAGTTGGCGTTTGGTGAGCATGGCTTCTATGCCTGTGCATTATGTCTGTCCCAGTTGGCGTTTGGTGAGCATGGCTTCTATGCCTGTGCATCATGTCTGTCCCAGTTGGCGTTTGGTGAGCATGGCTTCTATGCCTGTGCATCATGGTTTGTCCCAGTTGGCGTTTGGTGAGCATGGCTTCTATGCCTGTGCATCATGTTTGTCCCAGTTGGCGTTTGGTGAGCATGGCTTCTATGCCTGTGCATCATGTTTGTCCCAGTTGGCGTTTGGTGAGCATGGCTTCTATGCCTGTGCATCATGTTTGTCCCAGTTGGCGTTTGGTGAGCATGGCTTCTATGCCTGTGCATCATGTTTGTCCCAGTTGGCGTTTGGTGAGCATGGCTTCTATGCCTGTGCATCATGGTTTGTCCCAGTTGGCGTTTGGTGAGCATGGCTTCTATGCCTGTGCATCATGGTTTGTCCCAGATGGCGTTTGGTGAGCATGGCTTCTATGCCTGTGCATCATGGTTTGTCCCAGATGGCGTTTGGTGAGCATGGCTTCTATGCCTGTGCATCATGTTTGTCCCAGTTGGCGTTTGGTGAGCATGGCTTCTATGCCTGTGCATCATGTTTGTCCCAGTTGGCGTTTGGTGAGCATGGCTTCTATGCCTGTGCATCATGGTTTGTCCCAGATGGCGTTTGGTGAGCATGGCTTCTATGCCTGTGCATCATGTTTGTCCCAGAATCTGTGTGTGGAGTCAAGTTTTTCCAGGTGAGGTTCATAATTCTCAGCAAAATTTTAATATGAAAATATTTCAGTTATTTTGAGCGGGTGTCAAAATAGTCCATGCCTCTGCATCATATAAGATTTGAGATACATACTACTTTATATACTTAAGACTTAGGTAATCCGTTTTAGGAGTTTTTTTTCTACAAAATACTGGTCTTCAGCCAGGCCAACACATGTGGAATTCAGTTGATTTTCTTTAACACACTGAAGTGGATGAAGCAATCTACCAAGGAATTTGAAAAATGTCTGTATCACTAGTGGTAAAGATGGACAAATTATGATTTGTAGTTTATTATCTGTAGGCTAAGTTCCTGTGCTGCTCTGACCTCGAGGTGTGGACCAAAAGGGCAGCATCATCAGTGTATTAAAGGATAACCAAATGGCGAGTAGATTTCTTGTATGGGCCTATAACTGTCTGATGTTGACCAAGCCACTATCCATTTGGTATTCCAATTGGGCCCAATTTTCTTCTCAAAAGTTTTTCATCAATAAAGACATTATTAAGGTGATGCAGAGATTGAATCAAACAGGGACCAGAACATTTCCACGGGAATGGATGAGGATTCCAAGCCGCCAATACAAACTTTTACTTCCATGCTGATATTAAAGAGCTGAAGTATTTTGAGAAATTTGCAAGGAACTCCGCATTCTATGAACATCTTCCCAGGAGTTCATGCGGCACAGGTAATAAAATGATGGGTGTTTAAATCTGTATTTTGCTCCTGGCATTTCTGTATCTGTCTTAAGAGTAAAATTCATGACAATGGTTCCCTTTTCCTTCGTAAACCTACAATGGGTTTCTGGTAGCACAAATTCACACATCCTGCTTTTCCTATAGGGTTATAACTTAGCAAATAATAATAATAATAATAATAATAATAATAATAATAATAATAATAATAATAATAATACTGATAAACATCCCCAAACACCTTGGTGATAAGCTACTGGAAGAAAGACAAATAGCTGTATTATGAATAAATGTTAATAGTTAGACAGTAAGACAGAAAAAAGTAGGTGAAGTAGATGGCTAAAAGGTGGTTGCAATTATGACAGAAAGGACGTTGCAAGGACCCTTTAGTAAATCCTTACAGTGAACCAATCGAAGTACGTGTAAAACAGTTACCAACAGAGCCCTATTCCAGACATGCTTTCGAAATATCAGGAGCAAAGAGCGAATCCTTTCATTAAAGGTTTAAAGGGTCGTTCATGAATAGCAGAGGCAAGGGACAGTGACCTTGCCCTAGCAATTAGGACAATGCCCTAGAGACTGACCAGCACCCAAGCCTCCTCTCCACTCAGGGAGGGCCAGGCAGTGGCTGCTGATCACTCAACAGATAGACCTATACCTCACAAGGATGTAAGGTTACAGATACTAAAGACACTAACGAGTCTGAGCGGGACTTGAACCCCCGTCCGACAAACAACAGACAGAGAGATCAGGCCACAATAACCCTTAGTACATATATCTTCATTTCCATTTGTAATCTGTTAGGTTCGATGATTGTTTCTTCGTATTTGCTTCCTGATTGAAACATTCCATTCCTCTATAGATTTCATGAAATTTGTTCCCCTTTCCTCCGTCACCACTTCGTTCTACACGAATAACGATAATAATCCTAGTCATTATCCAGCATCACTGTTATTTAAGCTATTGAGGATACCATCTCCTATTTGTTTTGTTTTTATTGTTATTCAGTAGCAGCTTCCAAGCACACATTTGCCGGCTGCTTAATGCAACGAGGAAAGGGAGGGAATAAATTAGCACAAATTTTGCACAATTAAACAATGGCTGCATTATATTCATGATAGAGCAATATGAATAAGTTTACGACGGCTTGCTCTCTTTCTCCACTTGAATTAAATGATGGCTAAACTGTTTATATAATCAGCAATATTTGCGTAAATTTATTATTTATGAAAATAGTTAATAAATACGAAATAGAACCGAACAATGCAACAGGGACGAACTGCCAGTTCAAATACGCGTGGAAATATGCTACGCGTTTTCTACCAAGTTATCGTCCAATTCAAGAATCGTGTAAACATGAAGCTCGCTTAGACAAACACGCTTCAAACATACATATGCACACAGGGAATTGCATACATACACACACGCACGCACCAACGATGATAGCAAATACGTCGATGTGTAAACAGCTATTGTACACACGGTGCATTAGATGTGTGTTTTCATGTTTTCGACCCTTTCCCCACAAGCTTGCCATCCCTCCCTTTCTTTCCCTCTTTTAACATCGAATTTAGGTCGACCACTCTACCTCAGTCTAATCTAAATAAACAAACCTAGACTGTTTACAGGTAATCAATCGACATGGCCACAAAAATGGGGAGAGCATCATACATCTGGAAGCCAGCCATTTCTCCTCTCCTGCCGTTAGGAATTTGAAACATTATGGAAAGCGCGTTCTGATTAAATTTTCGGCGAGCAGCAACACAGACACATAATTTTGGCCGTTGAACAAACACTACGGTAGAGTCAAATTCCTTTGTCACTATTATGCTTAGATTATTTTGCATGGTTGGATAAACATTTTCCCAGTTCTTACGCCTTTGTAGGAAGCGGAATATTTTTTTTCCAGCTGTTGTTGATGTTGTTTGCATTTCTCTAAATATCTATGATAATTCAAACTCTCCTTTTAATTTCGGGATCAGGATTAATAATTCCCATCATCAAATGATGAGATGTTTTGTTTACTCTAACCTTAAACGTTGCAGATAAAAATATTAAATCTGGATGGTGACAACAAACAAAAAACGTCAACACCCTATTCTACGGCTGTAGTTGTATAACAAATACATTTAAAAGCTTAGTTTATTAATAATGGATTATAGTTTTAATTTTCAATTGTAATTTAATTATAGCCTACATCTTTAAACAACTTGCAATTTTCAGTAAAATTTATTTACCTAACTTCACCCTATCTTTTAAGGCCGAATTCGAGATCATCATCATCATCATTATTATTATTATTATTATTATTATTATTATTATTATTATTATTATTATTATTAGCTAAGCTACAACTCTATTTAGATAAGCAGGATGCTGTAAGCCCTATACGGACTTCAACAGGAAATAGCTCAGCGGGGAAAGGAAGTAAGGAAGCAGATATAATTGGATGCCCGAGTGTGCCCTCAAGCAAGAGAGCTCTAACACAATACAGTGGAAGACCATGGTACACAAGATATGGCACTACCCAAGACAAGAGAATAATGGTTTGAGAATAGAGTTATTCTCCTACAAAATCTGCTTTGCATATTATTATTATTATTATTATTATTATTTGCCAAGCTACAGCCTTAGTTGGAAAAGCAGGATTCTACAAGCCCAGGGACTCCAACAGGGAAAATAGCCAAATAAGGAAAGGAAACAAGGAAAAATAAAATATTCCAAGACCAGTAACAATAATAAAATAAACATCTTCTAAATAAACTACAAAATTTTAACAAAACAAGAGGAAGAGAAATAAGATAGAATGGTGTGCCCAAGTGTACCATCAAGCAGGAGAATTCTAACCCAAGACAGCCCATTCCAGATACTTGGCTTAACTGCGTGGTATGGAATATGCTTGGCTTTACTGCCTGATTTGGAAAAGGCTTGAACTTACTGAGTGGTTTGGAAGATACTTGTCTTAACTGCCTGGCTAAGAAGATAATTGTCTTAACTGCCTTGCTTGTTGTATGCTTGGCTTGACTGCCTGGCTTAAAGGTGGTTGGCTTAACTGCCTTGTTTGGAATAGGCTTGGCTTAACCTCCTGGCTTGGAAGATGCTTGGCTTAACAGCCTGGTTTGGAAGATGCTTGGCTTAACTACCTGGTTTGGAAGACACTTGGCTTAACCTCCTGGCTTAGAAGATGTTTGGCTTAACTGCCTTGTTTGGAAGAAACTTAGATTACCAGCATGGCTTGGCAGATTGTTGGCTTAACTACCTTGTTTGGAAGATGCTTGGCTTAACTACTTGATTTGGAAGATACTTGTCTTAACCTCATGGCTTGGAAGATGCTTGGCTCACCTGCCTGGTTTGGAAGATGCTTGGCCTAAACGCCTGGTTTGGAAGATGCTTGGCCTAATCGCCTTGTCTGGAAGAGGCTCGGCTTAACTGCCTCGTTTGGAACATGATTGGCCTTACTGCCTGGTTTGGACGATACTAATCTTAACTGCCTGTCTTGAAAGATTCTTGGGTTAATTGCCTGGCTTGAAAGATGTTTGGCTTAACTGCCTAGTTTGGAAGATACTTGGCCTAAATGCCTGGCTTGGAAGATACTTGGCTTAGTTACCTGGGTTGGAATATGCTTGGCTTAGCTACCTTATTTGGAAGATACTTGGCTTAACTGTATGGCTTTGAAGATGCTTGTCTTAACTGCATGGTTTGGAAGATGCTTGGCTTAACAGCCTGGTTTGGAAGATACTTGGCTTAACTGCCTGGCTTGGCATATCCTTGGCTTAACTGCCTTGTTTAAAAGATGCTTGGCCTAACTGACTGAATTAAAAGATGTTTGGCTTAACTGTCTGGTTTGCAAGATGCTTGGCTTAATTGCCAGGCTTGCAAGATGCTTGTATTAACTGCCTGGCTTGAAAGATGTTTTGCTTAACTGCCTGGCTTGAAAGATGCTTTGCTTAACTGCCTTGATTGGAAGATGCTCTGCTTAACAGCCTGCTTTGAAAGATACTTGGCTTGTCTACCTGATTTGTAAGAAACATGGCTCAACCTCCTGGCTTGGAAGATGCTTGGCTTAACTGCTTGGTTTGGAAGATACTTGGCTTAACTGTCTGTTTTAGAAGATACTTGGATTCACTGCCTGGCTTGGAAGATGTTCAGTTTAACTGCATGGTATGGAATATGGTTGGCTTATCTGCCTGGTTTGGAAGATGCTTGGCCTTACTGGGTGGTTTGGAGGATACTTGGCTTAACTGCCTGGCTTGGAAGATACTTGTCTTAAATGCCTTGCATGGAAGATGCTTGGCTTGACTGCCTGGCCTGAAAGATGTTTGACTTTACTGCCTAGTTTGGAAGATGCACAGCTTAACTGCCTGGCTTAGAGGATGCTTGACTTAATAGCATGGTTTATAAGATGTTTTGGCTTAACAGCCTGGTTTGGAAGATGCTTGGCTTAACTACCTGGTTTGGAAAATACTTAACCTAACTTCCTGGCTTGGAAGATGCTTTGCTTAACTGCCTGATTTGGAAGATGCTTGGAATAACTGTCTTGTTTGGCAGATACTTAGCTCAACTGCCGGGCTTGGCAGATGGTTGGCTCAACTGCCTGGTTTGGAAGAGGCTTGGTTTAACTGTCTGGTTTGGAACATGCTTGGCCTTATTGCCTGGTTTGGATGATACTTAGCTTAACTGCCTGGCTTGGAAGATTTTTGGCTTAACTGTCTAGCTTGGAAGATGTTTGTCTTAACTGCCTGGTTTGGAAGATACTTGGCTTAACTGCCTAGCTTGGAAGATACTTGGCTTGACTACCTGGGTTGGAAGATGCTTAGCTTAAATACCTTGTTTGGAAGATACTTGGCTAAACTGTCTGGCTATGAAGATGGTTGTCTTCACTGAATGGTTTGAAAGATGCTTGGCTTAACTGCCTGGTTTGGAAGATACTTGGCTTAACTGCCTAGCTTGGTATATGCTTGGCTTAACTGTGTGGTTTAAAAGATGCTTGGCCTAACTGACTGAATTAAAAGATGTTTGGCTTATCTTCCTGTCTTCGAAGATGCTTGGCTTACCTGCCTGGCTTGAAAGATGCTTCGTTTAACTGCCTTGCTTGGAAGATGGTTGGCTTGACTTCCTGGCTTGAAAGATGTTTGGCTTAACTGTCTTGTTAGGAAGATACTTAGCTGAACTGCCTCACTTGAAATAAGCTTTGCTTAACAGCCTGGTTTGAAAGATGTTTGGCTTAACTACCTGGTATGGAAGATACTTGGCTCAACCTCCTAGCTTGGAAGATGCTTGGCTTAACTGCCTGATTTGGAAGATACTTGGCTTAACTGCCTGGTATGGAAGATACTTGGCTTTATTGCCTGGTATGGACGATAATTGGCTTAAATTCCTGGTTTGGAAGATACTTAGCCTAATTGCCTGGTTCGGCAGATGGTATACTTAACTGCCTGGCTTGGAAATGTTTTACTTAACTGCCTGGCCTGGAAGTTGCTTGGCTTAACTGCCTGGTTTGGAAGATGCTAGGCTTAATTGCCTTATTTGGAAGAGGCTTGGCTTATCTGCTTGGTCTGGAACATGCTTGGCCTTACTGCCTGGTTTGGATGATACTCAGGTTAACTGCCTGACATGAAAGATGCTTGGCTTAACTGCATTGTTTGGAAGATTCTTGGCTCAACTGCCTTCCTTGGAATATGGTTGGCTTAACTGCCTGGCTCGGAAGATACTTTGCTGAACTACCTGTTTTGGAAGATGCTTGGCTTAACTACCTTGGTTGGAAGATATTCGGCTTAACCACTAGGCTTTGAAGATGTTTGTCTTCGCTACTTGGTTTGGAAGGTGTTTGGCTTAACTGCCTGGTTTGGAAGATGCTTTGCTTAACTGCCTGGCTTAAAAAAAGGCTTGGCTTACCTGCCTGGCTTGGAATATACTTTGCTCAACTTCCTGGTTTGGAAGATGTTTGCCTTAAATGGTTAATTTAGAAGATTCTTGGCATAACTGTCTGGCTTGAAAGATGGTTGGCTTAACTGCCTGGCTTGGAAGATACTTGGCTTAACTAACAGGGTTGGGAGATTCTTGGCTTAACTACTTTATTTGGAAGATACTTGGTTTAACTGTCTGGGATTGAAGATGCTTGTCTTAACTGCATTATTTGGAACATGCTTGGCCTTATTGCCTGGTTTGGATGATACTTAGCTTAACTGCCTGGCTTGGAAGATTTTTGGCTTAACTGTCTGGCTTGGAAGATGTTTGTCTTAACTGCCTGGTTTGGAAGATACTTGGCTTAACTGCCTAGCTTGGAAGATACTTGGCTTGACTACCTGGGTTGGAAGATGCTTAGCTTAACTACCTTGTTTGGAAGATACTTGGCTTAACTGTCTGGCTATGAAGATGGTTGTCTTAACTGGATGGTTTGAAAGATGCTTGGTTTAAATGCCTGGTTTGGAAGATACATGGCTTAACTGCCTGACTTAGCATATGCTTGGCTTAACTGTGTGGTTTAAAAGATGCTTGGCGTAACTGACTGAATTAAAAGATGTTTGGCTTATCTTCCTGTCTTCGAAGATGCTTGGCTTACCTGCCTGGCTTGAAAGATGCTTCGTTTAACTGCCTTGCTTGAATGATGCTTGGCTTGACTTCCTGGCTTGAAAGATGTTTGGCTTAACTGCCTTGTTTGGAAGATACTTAGCTGAACTGCTTCGCTTGGAATAAGCTTTGCTTAGCAGCCCGATTTGAAAGATGCTTGGCTTAATTACCTAGTTTGGAAGATACTTGGCTCAACCTCCTAGCTTGGAAGATGCTTCGCTTAACTGCCTGATTTGGAAGATAATTGGCTTAATTGCCTGGTTTGGAAGATACTTGGCTTAATTGCTTGGGTTGGAAGATATTTAGCCTAATTGCCTGGTTTGGCAGATGGTATACTTAACTGCCTGGCTTGGAAATGTTTTACTTAACTGCCTGGCTTGGAAGTTGCTTGGCTTAACTGCCTGGTTTGGAAGATGCTAGGCTTAACTGCCTTGTTTGGAACATGCTTGGCTTAACTGCTTGGTCTGGAACATGCTTGGCCTTACTGCCTGGTTTGGATGATACTCAGGTTAACTGCCTGGCATGAAAGATGCTTGGCTTAACTGCATTGTTTGGAAGATTCTTGGCTCAACTGCCTTCCTTGGAATATGGTTGGCCTAACTGCCTGGCTCGGAAGATACTTTGCTTAACTACCTGTTTTGGAAGATGCTTGGCTTAACTACCTAGGTTGGAAGATATTCGGCTTAACCATTGGGCTTTGAAGATGCTTGTCCTAGCTGCTTGGTTTGGAAGATGCTTTGCTTAACTGCTTGGCTTAAAAAAAGGCTCGGCTTACCTGCCTGGCTTGGAAGATACTTTGCTCAACTTCCTGACTTGGAAGATGCTTGGCTTAACTGCTCCACTTGAAATATGTTTGGCATAACAGCTTGGCTTATCTGAGTGGCTTGAAAGATGCTTTGCTATAACTGCCTGGTTTGGAAAATAGTTGGCTTAACTGCTTTGCTTGTTTAATGCTTGGCTTAACTTCCTGGTTTGGAAGATGCTGGCCTTAAATGGTTAATTTAGAAGATTCTTGGCATAACTGTCTGGCTTGAAAGATGGTTGGCTTAACTGCCTGGTTTGGAAGATACTTGGCTTAACTGCCTGGCTTGGAAGATACTTGGCTTAACTAACTGGGTTGGAAGATGCTTGGCTTACTTACCTTGTTTGGAATATGCTTGGCTTAACTGTCTGGTTTAAAAGATGCTTGGCCTAACTGGCAGAATTAAAAGATGTTTGGCTGAACTGACTGGTTTGGAAGATAAGTGCGCATATTTGTTTGTA
>NC_090761.1:34316250-34336250 GCF_036898095.1 Palaemon carinicauda
CGATGGTCGTTGGACTCCGTGGAAGCTCCCCGAACGGAAAAGCAATTTCCATTAGCGCTTAATTATTCAAGAAGAATTTTATGCGTCCAAGCAATCGCAGACAGCAGATCACGAAGAGGAAATGGCAAAGATATATAAACATATATATATATCTGTCCTTGATGCTACTTTTTAACTTACGGCTGCTGTCGGTGAGCTTAAGCCCACGTCACTGGAATTACGTGCTCATGATTGCTTTTGCAAAACAAATAAATGCAAAACATAAACAAATTAAAAGGTCTTTGACTCATGAGCGCAATTTTGGCATGTCCACTTCAAAGGACGCTAATAATGAAATTATCAACTTTTGAATTTCAGACTTTTTTTTTTTGAATAGAAAAAAAAATATTATGAAAAATATTTCTGGTTTTTATTGATCTAAAAGAAAATAAATTCTTTTTGCTTCCATTTCTGATATCCACATTGGGTAGCTTTTTTTTTCCATTCATCTTAATTTTAGAAAATAAAAAGTATCCTCTTATCGTATGATTTTGCTTAAAACTCAGGCTTCAAGTATCAACTTTTCAAACGCGGGAGATTCCCAACGATGAAGTATTCAAGCTCACTCTAAAAGAGACCAATCTTCAAAACCGTCCGAATCGGATTAAACCGTATCCCAAAATCCACTTTAACAACCAACTGGTTCTAAATTATGTTAAATTCCAGGCTTCTCTCTCTTTCTTCACATTTCCCATATCTGAAGAAGAATATTTCATCAACCTGATTTTCTCTATTATTCGAATCTTTACAACGCTGGCTATCTGCGGGTTGGTGGTGATGGGTACTTTCGTCCGGTCGTTTATAGCACTCAACCTAGTATGGATGGCTCTGATTAATACAGCTTTGCCGATCATAACCCTCCTTTCAGTACGTTAAGGTATACCCACTCAGAAAGATATATATATATATATATATATATATATATATATATATATATATATATACACATATATATACATACATATATATATATATATATATATATATATATATATATAAATATATATATATATACAGTATATATATATATATATATATATATATATATATATATATACATACAGTATATATATATATATATATATATATATATATATATATATACAGTATATATATATATATATACATACAGTATATATATATATATATATATATATATATATACAGTATATATATATATATACAGTATATATATATATATATACAGTATATATATATATATATACAGTATATATATATATATATATATATATATATATATATATATATATCCAACGATATATAGAGACGAAGATAATCTGTAATTTCCGCGGTAAGCCTCAATGGGATTCTCACGCCAGTAATGTAAAACACCTGTCTTTTCCCATATATTCTGGAGCTTCAACCGAGACTTCGTCTCCCCGTGGAATTGACTTATTCCTTCAAATGGGAATGATTTAACTTGTATCTAGTCATTTTCCAATATCACATTCCTCCTGTTGATAACGATATAGAAATGGTTTGTAGTCCTGCTAAATGCTTAATTGATATATATATATATATATATATATATATATATATATATATATATATATATATATATATATATATATATATATATATATATATATATATATATATATATCTTTCATGTAAATATCTATGGGACAGCCAGCAATGTCGTAATATAAAAGAAAAGAATGAACAAAAAAGGGGTCTTTACCTTGAAAGAAGTAACAGACACTTCTCTTGGAGAATTTAATATCAGCCTCCATGTTTGACTTCTGAGTTACGATGCCAACTGAAACAAAAAGCGAATCTCCTTTAGTGTAATACTACAGACACCACAGACAGGTCAGTTAAATTAACGAGGATATACAGAAGATTATCGATTAACTAAGGTGACTTCGAATTAATCTAATCTATATGAAAATATTAAAATGAGCTAAATATATAAAAATAAAGTTTCAAAGATGACTGGAAACAGCTTTAATAGCTACAATACATTTACTATTTCAAAAGCAACTGTACTAAGCCAAACTATAGGATATCCTCACGACAAGTTTGACACAGTGGGAATAAAGGCACTAAAACGAATGAGATAAAGAATGGGCATGAAAATGCAATGTATACAAATAAATCGTTAGAAAATATCTTGATTGGACTGAAGAATACACAAACATGGAATTCCTATTAAGAATTAAAAGTAAAGAGAGAATATTTTTAAATTACGGGTGGACTAAAGGTTGACAATTATAGAAAGTGAACGAGCAAGTTATCGGAAAAAGTATGAATATGAAATACGTATAAATATGAAAAACGTTTTAGTGAAAAAAGTCATTAATAAAGAAAAAAATTATAAGTGAAAGAATAGTACACAAAGGACACCACAAAAAGATCTTTGTATTTGAGAGAGAGAGAGAGAGAGAGAGAGAGAGAGAGAGAGAGAGAGAGAGAGAGAGAGAGAGAGAGAGAGAGAGAGAGAGAGAGAGAGAAGGTGGCACCTTTGATAGAAGAATTTGCCTAAAATACTAATTGTACATGTACAGACTGACAAGAAGATATGAAATAAAGACAAATTTCCCATAAAGATTCAAGTTACAATTGTAAACAAATAGAATAAGCTAAAAGATAAATACAAGAATAGTACAGTCAAAATGAAAATACTGTAAAAACCAAAATAGTATGCAAAGATAAAATTGCCTAGCCGATTCATGATATATATTTGAGACTACTGCTTGAAAGAAAGAGAAATGAGTATATAAAAAAATCAAATTACACATTTAAAAATCGACTTATGAGAAAGAGGATTAAAAATGTTGAGAGCTTAAATGTAAGATAAAGAAATCTCACAAAAAAAGAGGAAAGTACAGAATACTCGAAACGGTGATATAAGAAAAAAAAACTGCGTCCACATACAAATGTCAAAGAGTATAGCGTTCTATAAAACTACCAACTTAACGTAAAAAAAACAAGAAATGTAAATATTTTCACAGTCCCAAATGGATTTGGTATAATAAATTACTCTCGCTCTTTATTAACCTTTTCTTCTTTTTCTTCCTATGTATACAAATGAATGTATGTTTGTATATTCATGTGTTTATTAAGTTCCGGAAATAAGTAATAACAATTAATTAGAGTAAGTACTAATGTCTATTGACTTCATCGCATTCACAATGAAAATTAAAAACAACAGGAAATGAGGTCCGTATGGGGATCAGTTTCTTCATTTCCCCATAATTAAGTCGTATTTTAAAAAGACGATAACACAAGATCACTGTAAAACCGACTATGGCTTAAATTATGGTCTGTTTTCCATAGATCTTCTATTAACTTGTTTTCTTCAGTGCGAAATAATTATGTGGTAATCAAGTAACTTCATTTTGATAGGGACCCCATCTCATGTATAATAAATGAGATACACCTGTTGTGTTTATTTTCATTGTGAGTACGACGACGCTAATCGAAAAAATTAATAGGATTAAACACACACACTCACAAATTATATATATATATATATATATATATATATATATATATATATATATATATATATATATATACAGTATATATATACATATATACATGTATATATATATATATATATATATATATATATATATATATATATATATATATATATATGTATATATATATATATATATCACCGTGCTAGGCGGTATATCTTGGCAATCCATGTTTGCCAACAGTTATACTCATATAAACGGATGAACAACTTGGTGAAGTAATGAGAGCTTTAGGTGTGGAGGATATGCCCCTCTAAATCTCGATGAAGTCACTGGCAGTAGGGTGACGGATTGGATTTAAGGCGATGAACAAACTGTATTTTCGACTTTTACTCCTGATGCCTGGCGGTTGATCTTGCTAGAATTAGCATGGACCGGCAGGGGTCACTTGCCTTAGTTAGATAGGAACTGCGCATCACAAGGAGCTGACTATCCTTTGATGTATCTAGCCAATGAATCCTGTATGGATTTGGTCAGTAATGGAAAGAGAAGATGACAGAGTGGCCCCAAGTCACGGGCGTAGCGGGGTGCTAAGAATCTCCCGTTTTATAAATACTGAAGAAAAATTGAAAATAGGTAATTGGAATGTTAGAACCATGAATCATATTAGGAAGTTACAGCAAGTGGAGAGTGAATTTATGAAATATAGTTTGGAAATCTTGGCCCTGAGTGAAACACGTGGTAAGGGGATTGGTAAGGAAACTTTAGACCATCGAAGTTATATATAAATATATATATATATATATATATATATATATATATATATATATATACACACACACACACACACACATATCTATATATATATATATATATATATATATATATATATATATATATATATCTACTCAGATGATAAAATGGAGTTGGAAGAGAAGGGGTAGGAATGATGATGACACCAAGAGCAGAAATAGCATTAAGTGAGTGGAGAGCTGTAAATGGTAGATTGTTTCTAGCAAAGTTCAAATCAAAGCAGTGCAATATAAGTTTCCATTCTTCCCCCGAAGAAAGGAAAGACGAATACTATGAAGAACTGCAGAGGGTAATAGATGAGATCCCTGAGAGATGGAAAGTGACTCCCAGACTACTTATAAGATTATTTTGTAGAATGTGGCATAAAGCGGCAAAACCTGATGAATGGGAGTCAGGAGTGTTGGTGGGAAAGAGAGAGAGAGAGAGAGAGAGAGACCTGACTGGCTGCAATGGTAACAGAGGTATAACACTTACGTCAGTTGTTATGGAAATAGATAGTATACTTATTCCAAAGAAACTGGAGAGAAAAGAAGAGGGATGAACAAGCAGGATTTAGAAAAGGTACAAGTTGCACTGACTAAATTTGAATTTTGAGACGCTGTACAGCAATGGGTCGAATATAGAAATCTCCTTTTGATGGCATTTGTGGACTATGAAAAAGCCTTTGATAGTGTGCACCGGCCAATTTTTTGGAGAGTCCTGTGTTATTATGGAATTCTTCTTAAATATGTAAATTTGATTAATTGTGTTCATGAGCATAGTAAGTGCAAAGTTAATGTTAATGGAGTCCTATCAAATTAATTTCCAGTGGACAGCGGAGTACTCCAAGGGAATGTGTTGTCACCTATGTTGTTTATCCTTCTCATGGATTTTGTAATGCATAGAACAGTCAGAGATGGTGGAGAAGGATTGGACTGGATTGGTGATAGGAATTTAGCAGACCTAGAGTGTACTGATGATGCTGTCCTTGTTACCAGAACACCACAGGATTTGCAATGCTTGCTTGCCAGAATGCATGAAATATCACACTAGGTTGGGCTGAAGATAAGTAGAAGAAAGACAGAGATGATGAGAATGGAGTATGCAAAGGAAGACGAAACATAATTGGAAGGAGAAAGGATTAATGAGGTAGAATCATTAGTTTAGTGAACGATTGAAAAAACCAAATCAGACAATGGCTAGGTGAAGTAAAATTTGGAAATCAATTCGCCTGGAATTACATATAAAAATCAGACTATATATCAGTTTAGTGAGATCGGTGTTACTCTATGGACATGAGTCATGGCATGACAATGAAAGAATCTCCAATAGATTTAGTAGATTTGAGAACAAAGCCCTCAGAAGAATATTGGGAGAAATGGCAGGACAAGATTAAAAATGAAACTATAAGAGAGGTTCCTCGAGTACCATATATGGATGAGATCATGATGAGGGGTAGATGAAGATGGTTTGGGCATGCTCTTCGCACTTCCCAGGAGAGATTAATTCACCAAACGTTCAGCTGGGCTCCAAAAGGCACTAGAAGAGTTGGAAGACCCAGGCCTACATGGCTGACGACTATGAATCTCGAAGTAGGAGATAATGAATGGAGAAGTATTGAATTAAAAGCTCAAGACAGAGACGACTGGCGAAATCTAACCGAGGCCCTTTGCGTCAATAGGCGTAGGAGAGGATGATGATGATATATATACATACATACATACATACATATATATATATATATATATATATATATATATATATATATATATATATATATATATATATATATATATATATTCGTGTGTGTGTGTGTGTGTGTGTGTGTGTTTGTGTGTAGCTATTTAGGACATGACCACAGAAAGTGTAACTATTCTGGGTTATTCTGTAGCCCAGGCTTCCCCTTACCTGCGACACACAATAATCAGCAAAACACTAGCTACCAATTTACTTCTTAAGAAGCACAATAAGCGTTGCCAGATCGTAACTATTACTCCCTGATCTTAATTTTAATTAGAATAACATGACTACCTCACCACAAACTTTCATTATCTATCTACCTATCTATCTATATATATATGTGTGTATATATATACATATATATATATATACTTATATATGTGTGTATATATGTATGTGTATATATATATATATATATATATATATATATATACAGTATATGTATATACTGTATATAAATATCAGTGTGATTGTGTACACTGTTTACAGGATATACTCTTTGTCATGAATAACTTGCTTTACAACGTTTTTTTTTTTTATTTTCATTGTTCGTGAATATACCAATTCGAACAAATCTATATCGTTATTTCTACAAATATTATAAAATAATTGCAGAGTATATAAAGCAAGCAGACATGGTTCAATTTATCTTGATCATAAGAAATAAATGTTGTCATATTTCTAGTGATGTGATCAAACAGTATAACAAATAATATAATGCATGCTGTATCACCATATCATATTAAAACACAATAATTTTTATGCGCATGTATGTGTTTATGTATGTATGTATGCGTGTGTGCCTCATGAATGAATGATTGCATTTCTTAGAGTTTTGATGGCAACATTCCTTGGGTGATCACAGCCCCCTTCCCCCAACCTCCTCGGCACTGAACTTAGACTGAATATCTAAGATTTGGCGAGATTTGTACAGCGAGACTGCTTGTCAAGTCTTCATCGATATCCTCCCATGAATACTTTCACAAAGTTTCTTCATCACTTTGGAATATAGTTTGTGAAATAAATGCGGTATTCGAAATAGACTTAAATAAGATTTTCAGGATATAAACTAAATTGAATAATATTAATTTTCTTTAACAAAGTGGATACCTACCAAACTAATTACTCGAGGCCTAAAATAATATTTCTTAAATGAAAGAATGACAATGTTGACTTCAGTGAGAGTATGAACTGATGATAACAGTGCATTATAGCTTACAATAAATTATAATCCTTTTATACTATCGTCAAACTAATGGATTAAAATAACACTGATTGCTTTCGAATATAATCTTAAAAATTCATTTTATTTTTGTTCTACGATCAAATATAAAACGTTACTTTACTTGTAAAGGTCAAAAGGGAAACATTTTTTTATATATAAAAACCTTATTAATCATAAAATGTATTCTCTATTTACTGTTATTCTAATGATCATCATTATCATACTAGTGTACGTGACCGGTAAAAATTACGTCTAAATATTTAAATATGCATACACACGCACACCTACTCCCTCTCACCCGGGTATGACTTCTTCCTATCCCCCTCACACAAGAGACGGGGAGAGCTGAACGCAACCGGAAATGAGTATATATATATATATATATATATATATATATATATATATATATATATATATATATATATATATATTGTATATATCTCTCTATCTATATATACATTATATATATACATATATATATATATACATTATATATATACATATATATATATATATATACATATATATATATATATATATATATATATATATATATATATATATATATATATATATACGCAGTATATATATAGTATATAACTAGATACTTGCTCTTTATTATACAAGGGAGATTTCTGTTATTACTAACATTATCATTATCAATTATAAGTTTGACTATAGAAACAACACAAACCATACTTCCATGTAATGATAAATAAGACCAATAAATTAAAACTCACTTATCATTAAGCAAATAGAACGTCAAGGCGGAAAACATCTTTATTACGAGAAGTGAAAAACGCCAAAAAACTCCAGATTCTAAGATTTCTTCTCCGAGTGTTAGCCACGAGAGTTCTTCTCATAAAACAGCATATTCTCGACGAATTTATTTTAAGAAATAAGTGGGAATTCTGACAGGCACAAATCTCTGGTGAGAAATATTAGGGCTGGATTCTGTGAAACGCTTTGCTTTTAACTTCTACAACACACGAAACCATGAATTTTTGGGTGAAAACTCCACGTATTTTTTCTCTCATATTCATTGTGCAAACACATTTTATTTTAGCATTAGTTTATATGTTGTTTGCTTAACATCTATACTAAATTTTTTTAATAAGGCGCAGTTGCACCGACTCGCAGCGGTGCCCTTTAAGCTCGGAAAAGTTTCCTGCTATCTGATTGGTAAGAATTATCTTGTCCAACCAATCAGCGATCAGGAAACTTTTCCGAGCTAAAAGGGCACCCCTACGAGTGGGTGTAAATCTGCCTCACTAAAAAGAATTGACTATAGTAGTACACGTAACCCATAATATAGAAAGGCTGAATATTTAGATGGGTTAGATATGCACACACACAGATTCAACTCTGTCTCACCCCTCCCCCTTTCTAAACTAAGACAGTTTGGGCAATTTGCGGAAGCTTGTGGTTTCTGAGTGTACCTTTCGGGGTACACCATTTCACAGGGGGTATGGCTACTCCCTCTACCACCTACACCTACCTGGTGGACGGGGTGAGATCAACTAATCATGCGTTTGGCAATGATATTCAGCGTGACAGGAAATTATATATATATATATATATATATATATATATATATATATATATATATATATACATAGGTAGACACTTGCTATTTATCATATAGGAGAAATAATAATGATGATGATAATAATAATAATAATAATAATAATAATAATAATAATAATAATTACTGTAATTATATTGATAACCACGATAAAAACTACAACAAGAACAACAGCAATAATAATAATAATAATAATAATAATAATAATAATAATAATAATAATAATGATTCAGCAAATGACGTTTCCCAATACTAAAAAGAAAATCCGAGTAAAACGTTCAATTCAGATATAAAATATCATCGGGACGGACCAAGTCTGGCAGTGCGTGGATGAAAGGCGCGCTTGCCTTCTCTCGACTGGAAAGGAGTAATAGGAATCACCAGCTACTCAGGCGAGAGCTTTCGAATCAGACTAAAAAAAAATTCGCTCCAACTCTCATACTTTCTCAGAATTAATGGGGAAATCCTATTAGGGGAGTCATTTTTTTTCCGACGCGCTAAATACAATATCCAAAATGCGAGCTTGCACGTCCTCGGCTTAAAAATTGTCCGAAACAAAATGGAATCGTTCGAACCTAAATGGGAATATCAAATATTCAAAAGCTCCGGGAAATCCTTTTCTCTCGCTAGATGGAGAAATACTGTAAATGGAATCTATACGTTGGTGTCCGGAGAGAGTTCACTATTTTAGTATTATTCTCATTATCATTATTGCAGACTTGTAATTTTTTATTTGTTTGTTACGAGGCTTTGCACGTGATAACGAACTCACTTGCAAAATGGCATCGGTGTGCAACAAGTATTACATAATCTTGACAATAAATATTCATATAAATTTATACACACGAACGTAATAAAATTTTTTACAAGAGAAGATTATACGGGTACATCAACAATGTATGAGTTTATATACATATATATATATACATATATATATATATATATATATATATATATATATATATATATAATTATATATATATATATATATATATATATATATTATATAAATGTATATATATATATATATATATATATATATTATATAAATGTATATATATATATATAATTTATATATATATATATATATATATATATATATATATATATATATATATATATATATATATATATATATCATAAATATATATATATATAATATATATATATATATATATATATATATATACTGTACATATATATATATACATATATATATATATATATATATATATATATATATATATATATACATCCCCATCGAAAAGAGATGTGGATCTGTTATAACAACATAAGATGAAGAAATACAACGTTAAATGAAACATTTTAGTAAGGTTTTGAAAGAGAGATGGAGAATTCATGCTACATTATTATCCACTAACACTAAAACATAGCTCAAAGATAAATCAAACAAATTTACGTTAAACATAAAAATAAATACTCAAAAAAGAAACTTACTATTAATACACATTACTCCCTATCAATAAATAAAACTGATAAATATTACTAGGTATATAATACTATGTGTTGGAGGCAAAAAATACACAATACAAAACATACACAATGATATACGAAACAAACGAATATTGTTTTATTTTCTGTTTTGGGTAAATCTCTTTTTCTTATTACATGTATGTGAGTGCGTGTTTGTGTCGGTTGTATAATTTCCATTTACCAGTTACTGTGATATATTACCTTTTTCATCTTATTATTATTTTATACTATTCCTTTACTCATCATCTATTTCCATTTTATTTTGTTCTTCGTAATGTAATTATTTCATTTCTATTTGTTGGCATTTTCATCTTCTTTCTTATATGTAAAATTTCAAACACAATTTTGGAAAACAGGCTCAGTATTTAAAAATTCTAATTCTATATTTCTAATTATCAACTATTCATTTAATAATCTTTGAATGACATAAATGCCCGGGCTGTTCAGGACGTCCAGGTTCTCCATGCATGTTTTTTGGAAAAACATCCGGGGTGACATTACGAACAATCACGGACTTTCTCATAGTGCGTAGGACTGTTAAGTGGCCCTTACGGATTTTTCCCAGAATCGGCCTAGATCAGGTTCTTGACGGTCCGGGCCAATTCGGTAGGTCTGTATGACCTTATAGGGGTTTCACACTGGATGGTTCACTTTCCCTTTGCCTGCCTATTCCTCATACATCACACAACACTGAGATTACCAAACAATTCTTCACCTAAGGGGTTAACTACTGCACTGTAATTGTTCAGTGGCTACTTTTCTCTTGGTAAGGGTAGAAGACTCTTTAGCTATGGTAAGCAACTCTTCTAGGAGTACACTCCAAAATGTTGTTACTGTTCTTAAAATATTTCATTTTTCCTTGTTTCCTTTCCTCACTGGGCTATTTTCCCTGTTGGGACCCCTGGGCTTATAGCATCCAGCTTTTCCAACTAAGGTTGTAGCTTAGTAAGTAATAATAATAATAATAATAATAATAATAATATTAACAGCAGAACAGTCCGTAAGACGGCGGAGAGTTGGCGTACCAGTGATGCACTCATTACGTACTAGGCCACGTAAGGGCTCGTAAGGAAGATGGATTACGCAATGATCCCATACATGAATATGTACTATTTCAGACTGATACACACGATTTCGGACTGACTACGTACCAGATTGTTCGAGCCAGTCTGCGGACAAAAATAAATTTTTTTTTTTTAATTTTTCTTAAATAGACTTCAAAGAGCCTCGGAAAAGTCCGTACTACCATATACAACATCGAACTAAACACATAGCATCTTGGATTCCAGTTCGGAAGGCCAAGGACAGCCAAAATTTCCTGTACGAGCCTGTATGAGGTTGTACGAAATCTGGTGTGAAACCCCAGATACCACGACGCAAAGACACGTACAACATCGGACTGAATACACACCATTTCGGTATCCAGTTTGGATGGCTGCTGACAGACAAAACTTCCCATCCAAGCCTGTATGAAGTTATACGAAATCTGTTGTGAAACAATAATTACCACTACATTAAGACAAGTACAACATAAGACTGAATACACAACGTTTCGGTCTCTTGTTCGGTTGGCCGCAGACTACCAAAACTTTCCGTCCAAGCCTGTATAAGGTTGTATGAAATATGGTAAGAAACCCAGTTACCACCACGTAAACAACCGTACAACATCGGACTGAATACACACCATTTTTGTCTCCAGTTCGGATGGCCGCGGATAGCTAAAACTTCCTATCCAAGTCTGTACGAGGTTGTACGAAACCCTTTGTGAAACCCGTTACTACCACGTAAAGACATGTACAACAATGGACTGAATACACATCATTTTGGTCTCCAGTTTGTATGGCCATGGACAGCCAACACTTCCCGTCCGAGCATGTATGAGGTTGTAAGAAATCTGGTTTGAAACCCTAGTTACCGCCATGTAAAGATACGTACAACATCAGACTGAATGCATACCATTTCGGTCTCCAGTTTGGATGGCCACGAGAAGACAAAACTTCCCGATCAAGTGTGTATGAGGTTTTATGAAATCTGGTGTGTAATCCCAGTTACCACAACGTAAAGACACGTAAAACATCAGACTGAACACACAGCATTTCGGTCTCCAGTTTGGATGGCTGCGGACAGCCAAAACTTCCCATTCAAGCCTATACGAGGTTGTAAGAAATCTGGTGTTAAACCCCAGTTACCACCACATAAATAAACGTACAACATTGGACTGAATACAAATCATTTTGGTCTACAGTTCAGATGGCTACCTACTGCCAAAACTTCCCGTCAGGGAGTGTACAAGGTTGTATGAAATCTTGTGGGAAACCCCAGTTACCACCATATAAAGATATGTACAACATTGGGCTGAATACACACCATTTTGGTCTCCAGTTCGCATGTCCGATCACAGCCAAATCTTCCCATTCAAGCCTGTACGAGGTTGTAAGGAATCTGGTGTGAAACCTCAATTACCACCACATAAAGATATGTACAACATTGGCCTGAAACACACTCTTTTGGTTTCCAGATTGGATGGCTATCTACAGCCAAATCTTCCTGTCTGGACCTGTACGAGGTTGTATGAAATCTGGTGTGAAACCTTAATACCACCCCATAAAGATATGTACTGTACAACATTGGGCTGAATACACACCATTTCGGTAATTAGTTCGGATGGCTGCGTACAGCCAAATCTTCCTGTCCGAACCTGTAATAGGTTGAATCAAATCTGGTGTGAAACCTCAGTTACCACCACATAAAGATGTGTACAAAATCAGCCTGAATACACACCATTTCGGTCTCCTGTTAGGATGGTCACGTACAGCTAAATCTTCCCGTCCGGACCTGTACGAGGTTGTGTGAAATCTGGTGTGAAACCTCATTTACCACCACATAAAGATATGTACTGTACAACATTGGGCTGAATACACACCATTTCGATCACCAGTTCGGATAGCTGCGGACAGGAAAATCTTTCTGTCCGGGCATGTAAGAGGTTATATGAAATCTGATGTGAAACCTCAGTTACCACCACATAAAGATATGTACTACTGTACAACATTGGGCTGAATACACACCATTTCGGTCACCAGTTCGGAAGGCTGTGTACAGCCAAATCTTTCTGTCCGGGCCTGTACGAGGTTGTATGAAATCTGGTGTGAAACCTCAGTTACCATGAGACAAAGATATGTACAACATCAGGCTGAATACACACCATTTCGGTCTCCAGTTCAGATGGCCACGGAGAGAAAAATCTTCCTGTCCCGGCATGTACGAGGTTATATGAAATCTGGTGTGAAACTTCATTTACCACCACATAAAGATATGTACTGTACAACATTGGGCTGAATACACACCATTTCGGTCACCAGTTTGGATGGCCGTGTACAACCAAATCTTTCCGTCCGGGCATGTACGAGGTAGTGTGAAATCTGGTGTGAAACCTCATTTACCACCACATAAAGATTTGTACTTTACAACATTGGGCTGAATACACACCATTTTGATCACCAGTTTGGATGGCTGCGGACAGAAAAATCTTTCCGTCTGGGCATGTACGAGGTTGTATGAAATCTGATGTGAAACCTCAGTTACCACCACATAAAAATATGTACCGTACAACATTTTGGTCACCAGTTCGGAAGGCTGTGAACAGCCAAATCTTTCCGTCCGGGCCTGTACGAGGTTGTATGAAATCTGGTGTGAAACCTCAGTTACCAAAACATAAAGATATGTACAACATCAGAATGAATACACACCATTTCGGTCTCCAGTTGCCGCGGAGAGAAAAATCTTCCCATCCGGGCATGTACGAGGTTGTATAAAATCTGGTGTGAAACTTCATTTACCACCAAATAAAGATATGTACTGTACATCATTGGGTTGAATACACACCATTTCGGTCACCAGTTCGGATGGCCGTGTACAGCCAAATCTTTCCATCCAGACCTGTAAAAGGTTGTATGAAATCTGGTGTGAAACCTCAGTTACAACCACAAAACGATATGTACTGTACACCTTTAGGGTGAATAAACACCTAGTCACCAGTTCGGATGGCCGTGTACAGCCAAATCTTTTTGTCAGGGCCTGTAGGAGGTTGTATGAAATCTGATGTGAAACCTTAGTTACAACCACATAAAGATATGTACTGTACAACATTAGGCTGAATAACACACCATTTCGGTCACCAGTTTGGATGGCCGTGTACAGCTAAATCTTTCCGTCTGGGACTGTACAAGGTTGTATGAAATCTGGTGTGAAACCTCAGTTACTACCACATAAGATATGTACTGTAAAAAATTGGGCTGAATACACACCATTTAGGTCTCCAGTTTGGATGGCCATGTACGGCCAAATCTCTTCGTCCGGGCCTGTACGAGGTTGTATGAAATCTGGTGTGAAACCTCAGTTACCACCACATAAAAGATGTACTTTACAACATTGGGCTGAATACACACCATTTTGGTCACCAGTTCGGATGGCCGTGTACAGCCAAATCTTTCCGTCCGGACCTGTACGAGGTTGTATGAAATCTGGTGTGAAACCTCAGTTACCACCACAAAAAGATACATAAAACATCAAGCTGAATACACACCATTTCGGTCTCCAGTTCAGATGGCCGCGGAGAGAAAAATCTTCCCGTCAGGGCATGTACGAGGTTGTATGAAATCTGGTGAGAAACCTCAGTTACCACCACATAAAGATACATACTGTACAACATTGGGCTGAATACACAACATTTCGGTCACCAGTTCGGATGGCTGTGTACAGCCAAATCTTTCAGTCCAGGCCTGAATGAGGTTGTATGAAATCTGGTGTGAAACCTCAGTTACCAACACATAAAGATAAGTACTGCAGAACAACATTGGGTTGAATACACACCATTTCGGTCACCATTTCGGATGGCTGTGTACAGCCAAATCTTTCAGTCCGGGCCTGTATGAGGTTGTATGAAATCTGGTGTGAAACCTCAGTTACCACCACATAAAGGTAAGTACTACTGCACAACATTGGGTTGAATACACACCATATCGGTCACCAGTTCGGATGGCTGTGTACAGCCAAATCTTTCAGTCCGGGCCTGTATGAGGTTGTATGAAATCTGGTGTGAAACCTCAGTTGCCAAAACATAAAGATATGTACTACTGTACAACATTGGGCTGAATACACACCATTTCGGTCATCAGTTCGGATGGCTGTGTACAGCCAAATCTTTCAGTCCAGGCCTATATGAGGTTGTATGAAAACTGGTGTGAAACCTCAGTTACCAACACATAAAGATATGTACTACTGTACAACATTGGGTTGAATACACACCATTTCGGTCACCAGTTCGGATGGCTGTGTACAGCCAAATCTTTCAGTCCAGGCCTGTATGAGGTTGTATGAAATCTGGTGTGAAACCTCAGTTACCAACACATAAAGATATGTACTACTGTACAACATTGGGTTGAATACACACCATTTCGGTCACCAGTTTGGATGGCTGTGTACAGCCAAATCTTTCAGTCCAGGCCTGTATGAGGTTGTATGAAATCTGGTGTGAAACCTCAGTTACCACCACATAAAGGTAAGTACTACTGCACAACATTGGGTTGAATACACACCATTTCGGTCACCAGTTTGGATGGCTGTGTACAGCCAAATCTTTCAGTCCAGGCCTGTATGAGGTTGTATGAAATCTGGTGTGAAACCTCAGTTACCAACACATAAAGATATGTACTACTGTACAACATTGGGTTGAATACACACCATTTCGGTCACCAGTTTGGATGGCTGTGTACAGCCAAATCTTTCAGTCCAGGCCTGTATGAGGTTGTATGAAATCTGGTGTGAAACCTCAGTTACCACCACATAAAGATATGTACTACTGTAGAACATTGGGTTGAATACACACCATTTCGGTCACCAGTTCGGATGGCCGTGTACAGCTAAATCTTTCAGTCCAGGCCTGTATGAGGTTGTATGAAAACTGGTGTGAAACCTCAGTTACCAACACATAAAGATATGTACTACTGTACAACATAGGGTTGAATACACACTATTTCGGTCACCAGTTCGGATGGCTGTGTACAGCCAAATCTTTCAGTCCAGGCCTGTATGAGGTTGTATGAAATCTGGTGTGAAACCTCAGTTACCAACACATAAAGATATGTACTACTGTACAACATTGGGCTGAATACACACCATTTCGGTCACCAGTTCGGATGGCCGTGTACAGCCAAATCTTTCAGTCCAGGCCTGTATGAGGTTGTATGAAAACTGGTGTGAAACCTCAGTTACCAACACATAAAGATATGTACTACTGTACAACATAGGGTTGAATACACACCATTTCGGTCACCAGTTCGGATGGCTGTGTACAGCCAAATCTTTCAGTCCAGGCCTGTATGAGGTTGTATGAAAACTGGTGTGAAACCTCAGTCACCACCACATAAAGTTATGCACATCATCGAGCTGAATACACACTATTTCGGTCTCCAGTTCGGATGGCCGCGTATAGCCAATACTTCCTGTCCGAGCCTATACGATGTTTTCCAAAGCCAGTGTGAAAAGGGTATTTGCATTAGGAAGAGTAGTACCACGAAAACAAGTACCTTATATGACTTTTTACCAAGAACTGAATACTTTGTAATTCACAATAAAGAAACACAACTACAATGTTATACCTTCTTCAATTATTCTAATGTTAAAACAATGACATACTGTTACATAAATGTGTGTGAGAGAGAGGAGAGAAACGTTGTTATTCCACCTGCTAAGAAAATATGCAAATCTTTAGAATTTATGTATCAATATTTTCCTTTCCAAAATTTGATATATAATAAGGGAAAAATAATTGAATAAACGATTAAATTTACTCATCCTCTCCCCCGGCATTAAGAGGGAAAATGGAGGGAAAAGGAAGGGAAGGAGGAGGGATCCATTGTCAATCCCCATCGCCTCGTTCTAATGGAAACGGTCCACTTTGCTAATTACCTTTCTCTGTTCTCTTACCTTTTGTTTCAAGTTACCCACCGAGATGTCTTTTTACAATATAACAAAAGACACCATTCCTTCGGTATTTTAGTCTTACCTTTGTGTCAGACTTGATGTACAGTGTATCAGACACCTAGGTATACATGCACGCCCACTCATACGCAAAGACGCAAACAACCCCACACATACATATGAATGTGTATGTATGTGTATGTGTGTGTATATATATATATATATATATATATATATATATATATATATATATATATATATATATAATAAATAAATATATATCTATCTATATATATATATATATATATATATATATATATATATATATATATATATACACACATACACACACACACACACATATATATATATATATATATATATATATATATATATACATATATATATGTATATATTACGGTTTCTTTGCGAAATTGATTATTCTGCAAAGTTACCTGGTATTTTGCAAATAAACCTAAATCATGTTTGCAAAATCATCTTAATTTTCTGGTTATTTTGCAAATAAAGACAAGAAGTGTATTTTGCAAAAATATCAGGTTACTTTGCAAAACCATGATAACCTTATTATATGCAAAGTCCCCCATAAATTAGAATGTCAATTTGCAAAATGACAAAATATTGTTGGATTATAAAAAATATATTAAAATTTTACTTGTTTCTACAAGCAGAACCACATTTGCATTTAAGCATTTTTCAAGGGCGAAAACCTTAGAATTATTGACATGACAAAAGAAAAAAATTCCAAAGGGAGCACTGATAGTATACCTTCTGATATCTATTCTCTAAAAGTAGTGTATATTCATTGCGTCCTTTTCTGTCAAATTTTAATTTTTTCTTACCTCTTTTGCAGAGGGCTCAGACATTAACAATTATGTGTAATTACTTTAAAAACTGAACAATCTACCTCTGCAACATCGACATTAAACCCTGCGATTCTCCAGATTATTCTGTCCTTTGAATGACCTGCCGTCAGATATTGAGAACACTCAAGCACCGACTCCCTTCTAATTCAAGGCAGATTTAAAAGCCATTAACCAACCACCAAGCCGCTAAGACACGCATCAATCATTATATGTCATCCGCAACCATCATGATTCCAAAGAATCTTTCGGTATACATGCAAGATCCATTCCGAATATCCTAATCACCCAGAGAGTCTGTTGGGAGCCCAAGTTCCCAAATTTTAAGCCGGACGATGTACCATCAATCTTACCTCAATTCCTATGATTGTCAGGGGCTACTTCAAAGGGACCCCTGTTTTGATGGTTCTTCCCTGTCCATACCGTCGAAGAAAAAGTCTTTCGAATAGAGAAGATAGACCACACACGCAGAGAGGCTTTTGTGCTCTTTGTCTTCTATTAGTCATGAAGATTTTTTTAATGATACACCTTTAACTTTCAGATATATAGCTTTAGCATTTTATATATACTGTATATATATATATATATATTATATATATATATATATATATATATATATATATATATATATATATATATATATACGGATGTGGGTGCGTGTGCATGGGGAGACAAAGTGGTAAGGGGAGTAAAAGTCCTTTCCATTCACACCCGTTATTGAAATGACTGGGTTGCGAATGCATCTGTAGTTCTTCATCCTATCCATTCAGGAAAAAGGCAATCTATTTTTTTCCTCTGTGTAAAGAAGGTGAACGGAACACGTAGGAGTGTAAAAAATATATCGCAGTCTGTTATTAATTTAGTATTTTGTTAGTGTAGCTTTGAACGATATCTTTAATAACTATAATTATCGATATTACATTAGCCACCAAGTTAAAAACATTAACGTAGATGATTTTCTTGTAGTCTATACAATAGCAAAAATATGAAAATGGAGTATCTATTATTTCATGACGGGTCAAAAAAAAAAAAAAACATACTTTTCTTTTTTATATTTTATCATACTCGGGCATAACTTCACCCCTTGCTTCCAATGCCACATTTGACACTTTTATTTTCTTGACTGACATGCAAAAGAGTGATGGTTTAGACAAGGAAGAGGTGGGTGTTTCGAAACACTTACTATCTGAAAGTAAAGGGCCCGTGTTGACCTACAAAATACTTATGATAAAATCGATACACTGAGAATGTTTGATGTAAATGGTAGATTTTTTTTTTTGAAGATATATTTAATTTCTTAACATGGAATTGAAGAATACGCATGAATATATAATAAAGAGGGTGAGTGGTTTGGTGTGAAAGGGAGGTCTGGGACAAGAGTCTCTCCGGCTGCTATACATATTTATGGATTGACTATTGCAAAAAGTGAGAGAAAGGTCAGTGAATATAGGGGTGAAGTTAATATTATTATTATTATTATTATTATTATTATTATTATTATTATCAATAATACTAGGTAAGCTACAACTCTAGTTAGAAAAGCAGGATGCTATAATCCAAAGGCCTACAATAGGGAAAGATAGCCCAGTGAGGAAAGGAAATAAGGAGATAAATAAATATGAGAAGCAGTGAACAGTTAAAATAAAATATCTTAAAAACAGTAACAACATTAGAACAGATCTTTCATATTAAAAACTAAAAAAAAAGACTTATGTAAGCCTGTCCAACCTATAAACATTTGCTGCAAGTTTGAACTTTTAAAGTTCAATCGATTCAACTATCATATATATATATATATATATATATATATATATATA
>NC_090761.1:34341250-34356250 GCF_036898095.1 Palaemon carinicauda
TGACAGATTGGGTTTAAGGTGTTAAACAAGATGTCTCTTTGGATTTTACTCTTGATGCCTGGCAAGTGATCTTACTGGAATAAGTATGGACTAGCATGGGTCACTTGCTTTGGTTAGATAGGCACTGCACATCACAAGAAACTGGTTATTCTTTGATGAATTTAGCCAATTAATCTTCTATGAAATTAGTCAGTCTATGGAAAGAGAAAATGATAGAATGGCCACCAGAACCGGGCGTAGCGGAGTGCTAAGAATCTCCCGGTCTAAAGAGAAATACAAAATTTGTAATTGGAATGTTAGAACCATGAATCAGATTGGGAAGTTACAGCAAGTGGAGAGTGAATTTATGAAATATAGTTTGGATATATAAATACATACTAATATACAAAATTTCGTATTTTTTAATTCTTCAGAGACTATCGAACGTCTATAGAGTGTGAGCTGAGAGATCCTACAGTAGATATAAAAAGAAAACACGACTAAGTAAGTTACAACGGTTATGATTATCACACAAATAGTGAGGCAGCAGCAAAATAAAAATGTTCTCTTCATGCCATATCCGTCTTACAACCAGTCATTGTAAACAGTGAAAAAGATAAGAAAATATTCGTGTCTTCCAAATTCATCAGTGTATCAAACAAATAACCAAACACAGGAAAGTTTTACTGAAGTAACCTAAGGTTTTACAGGGGGTCAATTGTGGGGTATTTTACTTATAGGAAAGTTCATACATTTTTTTTCTTTTCTCTTAATGCCTACACATTACATCTTTCTTTCTACTTAATCATTTTCTCTGTCCTATATCAACTCTCTCTCTCTCTCTCTCTCTCTCTCTCTCTCTCTCTCTCTCTCTCTCTCTCTCTCTCTCTCTCTCTCTCTCTCTCTCTCTCAATCCATCCAATCCCATTGAACTGCAGAAAACGCCAAGCCATCAAATAAAATATCCGGTTTGGTCAGCATATCGCTTACGGAGTGGTGAAAGAAATCCTATTTGCTATAATAACATCTGATTCATAGCAGTCCCAAGCAGTGGGAGTTTCTGCCTAGATTGTGGGGGAAAAATCTACAAAGACTTGATGGACAAATTCTTGCTAACCTAAGCATACAATCAAGAATAGAATGAGAGACCGGATATAAAGAAAAAAAGTTAGCAAATATACCGATTTAAAAAATTTAAATTTACGGAAAAATACTAAAAGAGTTAGGTATATATATATATATATATATATATATATATATATATATATATATATATATATATAATATATATATATATATATATATATATATATATATATATATATATATATATATATATATATATATATATATATATATATATATAGACTGTATATAAGAGCTTCCAAATTGCCTTCCGTGCATTTGCTTTTAACAGTTCAGCTGCTGAAATTAAATGCGAATCATTAGCAATAAGTGACCCAATAATGATAGCCATTTTCATACCGACAGATACTTCCTATTACAGGGACCAATTGAATTAACGGGCTTCAGGGAGGGACCTTCCCATTACATTCTCGTATTTACTCGATGGCCAAATGTTGTAATCGAGAAGATATCTAATTACTAGCGAAGAGTAATTGTTTCTGGTGGGACGCTACTTTGAAATATACGATGGTCGAAGGTCATTTCGTTTACTGTAGGCTGTCTAAATAAACTCAGGTAAACGGAATAAAAAAAAATATAAATAAATAAACATTGCGTATGAAAACGGCGCAATTTTAAATTTAATAAATAGAATGTATGAGTCACACATACAATAAAAAAGAAGGTAATGAACAATACATTTTCAAAAATTATTCACACACACATATATTTATATATATATATATATATATATATATATATATATATATATATATATATACATATATATATGTGTATATATATATATATATATATATATATATATATATATATATACACACACATAATATATATATATATATATATATATATATATATATATATATATATATATATATATATATATATATATATATATATATATGTGTGTGTGTGTGTGTGTGTGTATGTGTGTGTGCGTATTTGTGCGTAAATTGAAGCAAACATGCTTCCGACTTATTCTTTTACACCCACGATTAGTTCCATGGAATTCTGTGGTCCCTACTATTCTTGAGGAATATCATTCCAGCTAACACTCGTTTCACCATTTCTTATTTCTTGGGTATTTGCTGTTGATACGACTTTGTTGCTGTATTGCAATTGTTCTGATAAATCAGTGAATGTGTCCTTGCGTATGTATGAGAGAGAGAGAGAGAGAGAGAGAGAGAGAGAGAGAGAGAGAGAGAGAGAGAGAGAGAGAGAGAGAGAGAGAGAGCGTTTCAGCTTGGAATTATAAACTGGCAGGGCCTCATTGCATTTAAGCTTTAATAAACTTATGATTGATGGATTGAGTATCAAAATAGAAAGGCTATTGATTCCATATCCTAAAATGGCATATTTGCCAATGGTTGTGAAGAACAATATTGATGAGGTTCAAAATAAGAAATAATTATTCAGTAGGAAGAGCAAAGTAAAGACAAGTAACAGAATATAAGAAATAGGTAGAAATACATGGTAAATATTTTTAAATTGAGAACAAAAATGCTTGTGTATTTTTACAAAATCTTTATATACATTGAGGATATGAGGGTTTTCATTTTACTTCTTGGATTTATTTTCATTTTCAGATATGGTATGACTGTTATGACCAGGAATCACCGCCAACATCCGATTAGCAACCATACGCAATCCCATTAAAGTGAATTCCTATTAATGGCAATTGTTCATTACAGATAATTATATAGCTTCTATTCTTTAGCATTTACCGGTTGAGCGAATACCGTTCCGAAACAGGCTATTCCATGCTAAAAGAACATTATTCTTATTACAGTAGTATCCCAATCGCAATGAACATTCCTATCATTATTTAGTTATATTGCAAATGATGTGTGTTTGCATAGGGAGCTAACTGACAAGAAGTGATTAGACTTATGGATTAAGTATTAATATATACAAAAAAAAAAAAAAAAAGCATCAAAGTGATTCCCAGAATTTGAGCATCAAAAAACGAACCGTTCATTTCTTTTACTTGAATATTTCACGTCGACTTATTTTTCTTTGTGCACATTTCAAACGCCTCTAGGCCCAGCCTCTACCACTGAGTCAAATCCAGATTATCCTCGAACTCTATTGGCAGCCAAGAATCAAATATCATTACTACTGATGGAATTCTTTCCTTGAGTTCATTCACATTATAGTGATCGAACAGGAAGTTTTATTCGATGGCTTTCTATTTCGACAGTTCGGTTAAATTGAAGAAAATGCATAAAAAAAAATAATCACATACACAGTAAAGGAGAGAGAGAGAGAGAGAGAGAGAGAGAGAGAGAGAGAGAGAGAGAGAGAGAGAGAGAGAGAGAGAGAGAGAGAGAGAGAGAGAATAAGCAGGCAGACGTGAAGGTCGAGGCACAGATAATGGTAAGAATATATGAAATGGGTTCAACTTCGTGGAAAATATTTGAGGCATTACTTAAAAAAAGGCCATCTAAGATACAATGAAGCCATTTATGTAATGTATAATTGTATGACATATCCAATTCGTTTGTTATAAGGATGCTGTGCACATGTGAACTTATGCATGTAAAATTGAAACCTCTTTATAACTAAGTAGTGATTGAAAGGCGATTATTTACATTTTGTTTGATTTTATACTTGCGGTAGACTTATTTCACAAATCATCACTGCTGTAACTATTTTCTTGGTTGCTATGGAGTAAAAACAAATTGTGTTATAATATAGAGTTCGGTCTTGAAGTTAATTTGGCTTTGTGGCAGCATGACCCCTGCTTTCATAATTAACCCTTAGATGAAACATTTTAAAATGGACCGTATTAAAACACAAATGATTATGGGTATAAGTAAATGAAATACGGATTCATATCACCGTAGAGTATTGTCACAGCCTTGACAACGGCCCTTTCCTATTTATAAATGTATATCTTTGAAATAGCGATGAAGTTTATTTTACCTTATTTATTTATCTATTTTTTTTTTCTATTGAACGCAGAAATTATGTTAGTAATTCATCTAGCCTTCTAAGGTCACGATCTGTGACAGAGGAAAAGGTGTTACGTGCAATCCTCATTTAAATGTTGAACATTCACTGAGTTGTGTGAACTAATTTAAAGTTAAACTAATTAGCGAGGCCATTCATTAGTATGAAGAGAAGGCAATTGAAAAATCAACTCTAATGTAATTTATTTCAGATCTTAAGAATCACTTTATGCACAAAGTCATAGTAAATATGGTAACTAACTTTTCTACAGCATCGACTTATTATTTCATTACAAATGGAAATAAAATTATTAAGGGATGAGATTTGGTTGAGTTCTCCGCTGTAAATTGATTTGAAAATTATACATATCTTATAATAGCTAAAAATATCTTGGATAATACATTAAGATTCAAATATTAGTGTTAAATTTCTTACTGTGAATTATTCAAACATTTACAGGCAGCACAGAAAGAAGTACTTATGACAAAAGAGTTATGAACTAAAAAATATACATAATGATCAATTAGATATAAATTTATAAAAAAAAATACAGTCATTCAAAGACATTGCATAGTTTGAAAGTCTTGAATAAGTGCTATATTTTTTTTCCTAATAGAAAGCACAGATGACGCCGATAATAAAGTGAAAGGGTAATTCACATAGTTTTTAAAGGGGGAGATAATTTTGCAAGCAATTTGCGCACACCTATTTGATCACTGTACCATTCCACAACCTGTCAGTCCAATTACCAAATCCAAAAATACAAACAAATATACTTATAAGAAATGAAAAATATTTGTATGAATTCATAATTGTATATAGTGTACATTTCACCACAGCAGTTAGTAGTATACGTCCGTCATATTTAAAAACATACGGTCAAGAAGTGTTTGGGAGATATCTTTAAGAATCAAATTCATTTTTCTAAAATGTTGATTTAAAGTCACCCCTTCGAAGACAAAAAGCAGAATACCCGAGGGAAAGATGATACAGCATTCATTTGAATTTAAGAAAGAGGTATCATTATATAATTACATATATATATATTTTTGGGCTCAAGCCATGTCGTCCTGATGGAAGTTCCTATAGGGTAGCTTCCTAGGGTATATTACAACTACGGGGATATTCCCAGAGAATTTACCTTAAGGTACCAGAATTCTAACTCCTGGAGCGAGTATCCCTCGTGAAAGGGATATCGCGACATATCAGAGGACGTATTCTAGACACGTCACATGGCAATCTACAACCTGGACAGAGATTTCGTCTCGTAGGAGGTGATTGACGACATACGAATTCGGGAAAGAAAAAGGGGAGCCGCTCCCAAGGCTTCCCTATCCCCCGATTCGTATGCGTGCCTGGCGCCAATCCTGGCGCCATCTGTATTCATTTTTGCGTAGCTTAACAACTCGGTGTTTTTTCCTGTTTTTCTCGCAAATCTTGGATTTATTCGACTTTTCATGGCTTCTTCGTCTTCGTCGGCCTCTGATAAGTTGAGTATAGTGTCTGTTATGTATAAATGTAGGCTCTTGGTAAAATTTTGAGTGATTAATAGGATTAATCTTTGATACAAGAGCCGTAGCCTACCAGAGGTGTCCTGGACACTGTCGCTCGCTAGGTATAAATTAGTTAGTCAGAGCGACATTCCTGGTTGTTTTGCTTTAGTAAATTTTAGCTATTTAGCATTACATAGGATTTCCTTTCGTGCTTAGTATTTTTTGGCGAAGTATTCGCCATTCTGGCCTACGCTAGGCCATGTAGCCTAGTCGTTTGGTCCTAGTACTTCATGCATGATTTTGGTTTTTCCGAGTGTAATTAAAATTTTATTGAAGCTTTAGGCTATATTTTATACATTTTAGACTGTGTGGAATATTTCCAAGATTGTATACGTGTGAGTTTCGGTGAATTAGGTAATCGATTCTCTTGGTGCCTAGGCTAATTGCTTATGGAGCCTTAGTATACTTTATCATACTCCCCGGTTGCTTTCTTTTCTTCGGAGAAGGTATGCAATCCCTTTCCCTCTGTTTAAGCCTTGGGCTTATCCCTAAGTGGTTTTTTACGAATTTATTTTCGATAAAACTATACTAGGGTGTTACTGTACCTTCCTGTTCCTGTAGTTATGGTTCAAGAGGGACAGAACAACAGAGTTTTTAGTCTGAGTCTGTGTTGTCTGGCTTGGGGCAGAGTCCCCCTCGCTGACCCAACACATACAAAGGGAGCTTAGCTCCCTTAGGTCACTACCGAAGGTTTCTGTAGTTATGATTCCTTCTTTTGTGATCGACCAGACTAAGTCCTGTTGCTGTTCTCGGGGGAGGATAAGTTCTTCCCTTGGGAGTAGCAACGCCTTCCTTGCTTTGGTGCTCTGGAAGCTGGCAAGTATTGCTGGCCTTTTCCCTTAGATCTTCCTTAGGCTAAGATAAGTTTCTTGGCTGCGGGTGATCTGTCACTAAAGCAAGGTTGGCAGGACCCTCTTGTCCCTTCCCCCTCTATCTCCGTAATGGCCTAGCCATTACTGTACTGTACCTTGCCGGCCGGCAGAGCTGGCCGGCAGGGGTCTTACTGTACTGTACGTCGTTCTACTTCTGGACCTAGTATAGGTTGGGATGTGGAATTGACTCAGCCCATTGCCGGCCGGCAGAGCTGCTGGCCGGCAAGGGTCTTATGTTTTCGAGTGCTGCCCGGACCTTTCTTGGTCCCTCATCCATGCCTGCCGGCAGAGCCGGACGGCATTGGTCAAGGAAGCCTGAATTAGTTTCTCCCCTTCCTTATATGCACTCTTTCGGTTGCCGGGCTTGGAGGTAGTGTACACTCTTATCCCGGCATCCATTCTATTTTCTTCTAGTGCTGTACCTGTCCCGGCTGCCGGCCTCATAGGCCGGCAGCCGGGCAGGTGTAGTTCTCTGGTTCTTTTGCTGCCGGCTGGCATCGGTCTTGTACCTTTGCCGGCCGGCTTATGTCAGTCCTTGTCTGCCGGTCACCAAGAGTGTGGCCGGCAGCTGGGTACTACCTTGTGTAGTTGCTGGCCGGCAGCCATTGCCGGCCAACACTGGCTGTTACCAGCCGGCAGTTGCTGCCGACCGGCACAGGCATTTGAACCAGAGTGCTGCCGCCCTATAGCTGTTAAGTAGTATACTTTAAAGCTAGTTGTGGTGTGTGCCGGCCGGCAAAGGCAGGCCGGCACACATCCCCCTATACTGTACTAGTATTCTTCTGTATAGCATATACAGTAAGAAGAAAACTATAGTAAAGATTTTGGTACAGCACTGTATCTTCTAACACTATTGTGTTTTCTTGCACATCCCTTTGCTGTTGCCCTCAGATAGGAAGCCGAGTTCTTCCCTGTCTATTATCCAGGATTTTAAAATCATTGCTTAGGTGTGAGCTCCACCTGTTTCCTCTGGAAACCTTGCATTGGTTACTCTAGAAGAGATAAACCATTTTTGATTTTATTATCTGGAAGGCTGCAACAATGGGTTGTGAGGGAAACACAAGTGTGTGTCTTTCCTTTCTGAATTGTTATGCTATACTATGCATATCCAGTGATACATAGTTCACTTGATACTCATGGAAATTTCTTCTCTTTACAGAAGGACACTCCGAAGTGGGGAAGTGCTTTCTGCAATGTCAGCAGCAAGAACCTCTGCGGACATGAGTTTTGTAGGAGACACGCAGCATACGCTGTCTCCAAGGATGATCTCCGGTATTGGGACCCTCAGGTATGTACTGTGTGCACTAACCTGATTAATGAGACATTTAAATAGCTAGGAAGAAGCTTCGTACCTGGGTAAGGGGCTTCCAAAAGAACACTTCTGGCCCTTATCTTCCAAGTGAGAAGATGAGGGCGTATCTTTTCCCTAAGGCATCAGCTGATGCAGTGATTCCCCAGCCTCAAGAGGAGATCCCCTGAGTTCAGATCCAGGTGGATGCTGAAGTCGCGGTCGCGATGCAAGACATCCAGCTAAATGACAGGATCTCTGATGTGGACGGGTGTCAGGAGGAAGACCTCCTGGCAGAAGCCCAGGATGAAGTTCAAGCCCCTCTACATCGGCCGGTCTCCCAGTAGAGCTGGGACAGGCCCTCTCTTCTATTGTTGGAATGATCCAACAAATGCAGAAGGAGAATCAGGAGAAGGCGGCTGCAATGGAACTGCGAATGCAGTGCCTTGCAGAATCACATGGGCCCCAGAAAAAGCTCAATGTGAAAGACCTTCCCTTGTGCTCAGATGCTAACCCATGGAGGTATGCTGAGCACATGCCGATGACGACTGGAAAGATCGTCATCTCGGATAAGCTGGGCTCAGTTCCCCTGGAGGGTGGAATTCTGGCCCAGCAAGGCATCATATCCGGACTGTTATGTCCGGCTGAGGAAGGAACCAGCTTCAAAGGAGGAGACAGAGCCGAAGGAGGTCATAGTGATGGACCATGCTAAGGCTCAAGCTCTACTTTCATCCTCGATGAAAGAGAGGGGCTTCTCTAACTCAAAGGTAGCTGCATTGAATAGGAAGCTCCCTTCCTTTGTGTCCTCGCCTACTAGAGCCTTCCCCCTTTTACAGAAAGGGTTTCTGGCTGTACTAAAAGCAATCGAGGCCGGCAAGTCTTGCCCCTCCCTAGAGGAGTGTAAACCCTTGTCGCTGGCCCTGCCTATGGACCACAAAGACTGGAAGGACTTCCATCTTACGTTCTCAGTGGGAAAGTTGGAGGCTGATATTGCCCGACGTCAGTTCGGCAAGGACCTCCCTAAGCTGTCTGACTTTCTTTTGCGAAGTGAGTTCGATACAAAAGAAAGACTGACTGCCTCAATGTCTCTTCAGACTACTCTCGAGACGATGGCAAGTGACCCCAAGGTCCATGAAATGTTCATGGTAGTGGCCAAGCCTCATCTGGCCACAGTGACGAAGGACCTTTATGGCTTCGTCAAGGCAAGGAGAGCTTGTAGGGAGTTCGTGTTTACCTCGGCTACGGTGAGGCACGAGCTAAAGAAACTAATCTCCTCCAACATTTGGGGAAAAGACCTTTTTCCCTACCGACTTGGTCAAAGAAGTTTTTGATAAAGCCGCCTTGGAGAATAGAAACCTTCTCCAGAAGTGGGGCCTGGCTATCAAAAGAAAGTCTTCCCCGGATGAGGGTCCTCAACCAAAGAGGAAGACTATGAGGACTAGGCTACCGTCTCGGCCAGCCAAGCCTCTTAGACAGCAACAGCAACTGCAATTGCCATTGCCCCCAGTGCCCCAGATCGTGGCACAAACCCCGACCACCTTTCAGTGGGTACCCCAGGCAGTGTCGACACAGTCCACGGCATTCACCCCAGCGTTCGAAGGGCAGTCTACTTCCTTTCGAGCAAAGCCTAGAGGAGCAGCCAGAGGCTCGTCTAGACGCCCCTCAAGGGGAAGGGGATTCAGGGGTGGTCGTGGTCAGGAAGGCAAGACCTCAGGACGGCAGTCCAAGTGAGGTGATACCGGTAGGAGGGAGACTTCTGAAATTTCGGGATCGGTGGACCTTCGATCCCTGGGCCCACAGCCTACTCAAGAATGGATTGGGCGGGAGCTGGTACAGCACTCCACCCCCGTACCTTCGGTTTTTCCAACACTCCACCCCCGTTATGGAGGAGTACGTTCAAGAACGGTTGGAGAAAAAGGGTGAAGCCCATCAATTTCTAAGGGAGGCTGTTTTGTGTTCCCAAGAAAGACTCGGAAAAGCTCAGAGTCATTCTGGACTTGTCGCCACTTAACAAGTTCATAGTGAATTGCAAATTCAAAATGCTAACACTGCAACACATAAGGACCTTACTGCCCAAGAGGGCATATCCCGTCTCTATAGACTTGTCAGACGCCTACTGGCACATTCCAATTAGCCATCGACTCTCCCCCTACCAAGGGTTCAGGCTACAACGAAGACTATACGCCTTCGGAGCCATGCCATTCGGGCTAAACATAGCCCCAAGGATTTTTACGAAGCTTGCGAGCGTAGCTCTCAAACAATTTCGCCTAAAGGGAATTCAGGTAGTAGCCTACCTGGACGACTGGTTGGTGTGGGCAGCATCCGAGACAGAATGCTTGCAAGCTTCCAGTCAAGTGATCCAGTTCCTAGAGTACCTAGGCTTCAAGATCAACAGAAAAAGTCTCGACTTTCTCCATCTCAAAAGTTCCAGTGGCTAAGATCCACTGGGACCTTTTGTCACACCGTTTCTCCACCCCGGCGAAGAAAAGGAAGGAGATAGCGGGTTCTGTCAAGAGACTTCAAGATTCCGAAAGGATATCAAGACACGAGCATGAGAGAGTACTGCGCTCTCTCCAGTTTGCTTCGGTGACAGACCCAGTGCTAAGAGCACAGCTAAAGGATGCAATCGGAGTTTGGAGAAGTTATGCATCAAACGCGTGAAGAGATCTGAGAAGACCAGCCGCTTCGGCTAAGTACTCTTCTCAGGCCTTGGTCCCAAGCCAGACATCTAAAGAAGTCAGGTTCTTCTTCAGCCACCTCCCCCGTCGGTGACGATTCACTCAGACGCCTCAAAGGAGGGATGGGGAGGTCACTCTCATCGGAAAAAAGTCCAGGGGACTTGGTCCAGGCTATTCAAGACCTTTCACATAAAACTTTCTAGAAGCTAGGGCAGTGCTCCTTACCTTAAAGAAAGTCTCCCCGCGTCATTCGTTCCACATAAAGTGGTAATAGACAGTGAGGTAGTTGTAAGATACTTGAATCGACAAGGATCGAGGTCACCACCTCTCAACCAGGTGATGTTGGCCGTCTTCCGATTGGCGGAAAAGAAGAAGTGGTACCTGTCGGCAGTTCACCTTCAAGGAGTCCGCAATGTGACAGCGGACGCTCTATCCAGGTTCACAACGATAGAGTCGGAATGGTCCTTAGACGCAGGATCATTCTCCTTCATTCTGAATCAGTCCCAGAACTGCAGATAGACCTCTTTGCGACGAAAGACAACAAGAAGTTGCCCCTGTACGTGCCCCGTACGAGGACCCCTTAGTGGAAGCAGTGGACGCGATGTCCCTCGACTGGAACAGATGGTCCAAGATTTATCTGTTCCCTCCTCACAACCTTCTGTTGAGGGTCCTCAACAAACTGAGATTTTTCAAAGGGTAGCGGCAATAGTGGCCCACAAGTGGCCGAACAGCGTGTGGTTCCTCCTGGCATTGGAACTGTAGCTGAAGTTTGTACCACTACCAGATCCAGTTCTGACCCAGCGAGTCCAGAAGTCAACTGTCTGCGCTTCATTACAGAAAACCCGGACCCTGCAGTTCATGATTTTCTCTCCCTAGCGGTGAGAAAGCGTTTCGGGATTTCGAAAGCCAGTATAGACTTCCTTGAGGAATATAAATGCAAATCTACTAGAAGGCAATATGAGTCATCTTGGAGAAAATGGGTGGCCTTTTGTCAAGGCGAAGATTCCGCAGGAGATCTTGACAGACTTCTGCTTATCTTTTTTCCCCACCTCCATGGTCAAGGGTTGGCAGCGAACACGATTTCAGCGTGTAAGTCTGCTTTGACAAGACCCATTCTATATGCCTTCCAGGTCGACCTAGGTAACGAGATCTTTAATAAAGTCCCGAAAGCCTGTGCTAGGCTCAGACCTTCAGCACCTCCAAAGCCCATTTCATGGTCTTTAGACAAGTTCTTCATTTCGCTTCTCTGTTGAGCAATGAAGAGTGTGCGTTAAAGGATTTGACACAAAAAGTTATTTTCCTATTTTGCACTCGCGTCCAGGGCCAGGGTTAGTGAGATTGTAGCCTCTCGAGAGAGGCAGGTCGTGTTCAGTTCCTGGATGGGGAAGAACTGAACCTGTTTCCGGATCCTACGTTTCTCGCCAAGAATGAGTTACCCACCAACAGGTGGGGTCCCTGGAGAATCTGCCCTCTGAAAGAAGATGCATCTCTATGTCCAGTAGAATGCCTAAAGGTCTATCTTCATAGAACTTCAGACTTCAAGGGTGGTCAACTATTCAGGGGAGAAACATCAGGCTCAAATTTATCTCTGAATCAAATCAGAGCGAAAATCACATATTTTATTCGCAGAGCGGATCCTGACAATACACCCGCAGGTCACGATCCGAGGAAAGTTGCCTCATTCTTAAATTTCTTTAATTGTATGGATTTTGAACATCTCCGTTCATACACTGGCTGGAAGTCTTCCAGAGTGTTCTTTCGCCACTATGCGAAGCAAGTAGAGGAACTAAAAGAGATCTGTGGTAGCAGTGGGTCGCGGTGTTAACCCTACTGTTTAACTCTGCGAGGAACAGTGGTCTTAATTGGGACGATTAATTCCAGGGTGAGTGTGTAGTTACATACTGTACTACAAACTAAGTGAGGGCACTGTGTTGCCCATCCAGACTGTTCCATTTCCGAAGGTGAACCTAGCATAAGTGCAGACATGTGTGCCGAGCGTTTCTAACGCTAATGTCATTGATTTGTAATACAGGCTTTTATGACTTTGATACCTGGGTATCTTAAAAGTGGCATCTAATGTTTTTTCTTTCAGACAAACAAGCTCTGTTTACTATCATACTTATGCTTAAAGTTTTGGGTTATCCTCTTCTTATATATATATATATATATATATATATATATATATATATATATATATATATATATACATATATATATATATAATTGTGGTTAACCTGTCTATTTATTGCCTGTCAATAATCTGGTTCTTGAGAACCTTGCGTCTCCTTCACCTGTGTCAATTTATTGGTATAATTGAGCATTCATTCTATGTACCTTATCTGGGATAATTCTAATAGAATTGTTCCTTTATGCAAGCTATGTTGCATTGGTTTTCCTCCTATGCGGATATAAAACCTTTGTCCAATACAAGTATTGTGCGGAAAACTGGTCGATATTTCATATAGACGCAGTGGTCCTTTACAAACTATGCTTTACTTAATATAGGGCGAGACCACTATATTAGCTTGCCTGGTATTCATACATAGATATATGTACTCTTCGAGACTTTTCCAGAGTCTAGTAGGACTCTTCCCTGTAGGGGGCAGGAAGCTCTAACATAGTTTATAGTTAGTTGAAAAGATGTATAACGGTAACATCTTAGGTCTCTAGGTCTAGTCGACCGGGAAAAAATTACCTCCGGGGAGTACGGCACGTTCTGAGAATCCACAGATACAGTAATGCTCTGGTACACTTCCATCAGGACGACATGGCTTGAGCCCAAAAAACGGATTTTGAGCGAAGCGAAAAATCTATTTTTGGGTGAGATGGCCATGTCGTCCCGATGGACCCGCCCTTGCCTTTCTAAGAAAGGGCTGTAGGACCCCTCCCTACATACAGTATCTGTAGCACCTCGTGTACGCTACAAGGAATACAGATGGCGCCAGGATTGGCGCCAGGCACGCATACGAATCGGGGGATAGGGAAGCCTTGGGAGCGGCTCCCCTTTTTCTTTCCCGAATTCGTATCTCGTCAATCACCTCCTACGAGACGAAATCTCTGTCCAGGTTGTAGATTGCCATGTGACGTGTCTAGAATACGTCCTCTGATATGTCGCGATATCCCTTTCACGAGGGATACTCGCTCCAGGAGTTAGAATTCTGGTACCTTAAGGTAAATTCTCTGGGAATATCCCCGTAGTTGTAATATACCCTAGGAAGCTACCCTATAGGAACTTCCATCAGGACAACATGGCCATATCACCCAAAAATAGATTTTTCGCTTCACTCAAAATCCGTTATATATATATATGTTATATATATATATATATATATATATATATATAAGCAACATCAACCGTTACTAACCAGCTGCAGAACAAAGCATCAGACATGTCCTTCCACTTATGTCCGTTTATGGTCATTCTGTGTTGAATACCCACTTTTAAAGCCTGCCTGCTCTCTTGGTTGCTTAAAATCTAGCTGTGTTTCTTTTTGGCCTAATATGATCTTTTTAAATACTATATATTGCTGAGGTCTTTTATGCCCCTCTTTTTGTGAATTAGTAGAATAATAAAGTTTTTCTAAGCTGTAGGTATAGAGCATTTTCGCAGTCATTATGTGTTGAGTTGAGCGAGTTTTACTACTATGAAACCTCCTCTTTCTATTATCATATCAATTGTTAGGCCATCTCCTCCTGCTGCTCACTCTGTTTTCATGCCTTTTGATGTTTTCTTTACTTCTCGTACTGTTACGTTTGGTACCGGCTCAGGTGTTTCATTATTTCTATTGGTGAAGTCATTTCTTATTGTATAGCACTGTATAGAAATCCTCTGCAATTTTTATTACTCCATCTCTATTGTGGATATATCCATTTTCATCATTTAAAACAAACATATGTTAGCGACCTAGTTTAGTTTTTTTTATTGTTTTGGATAATTCTGCTGAATTTGGCCGATGTGAACATGTGTTTGACATATACTCCAAAGCTCCTTCAGTGAAAGACAGCTAGGGAAAGATGCGCAATAACAAAGTGCCTATTGAGTACAGTTCCAGTGATAGATCATCATCACTTTCAATAGACATGGGAACCTACTGGCTCTCAAACATAACAAGCTCCTTGTTGAGCAGCTGATCTATTGCTATCGTCAAGTACATGGTAATACTAGACAATATCCAACAGTTCTCGGCCAAGTTTTAACAGCATTAAGGTTCATCAAGGTCTAAAACACGTGATGTACCATTTGCAGTCCACGGTGTATGAAAAGGCTGAGTTTCACATGCCTATACATGTACTGGATTCACTTAAGGCAAGGAACAAGGTATGCATAGTTATCTTCAATGATACTGCTGTAACCGTTGCCCTGCTCTACCACATGCCTGTATACATCCACAATGGCATTAAGAACCTTTGCGTACCAGCTGAAGTGGGAGATAAGACTTAATACCTGCCTCGTCACACCTTGTTCCAGTGCCTGGAGAGCTCACTCTGTGATGTGTTGCCAGCTGTGCACAGTCTGACTGTATGTGATATCA
>NC_090761.1:34361250-34366250 GCF_036898095.1 Palaemon carinicauda
TTTACTCTACGGTTACGGAGGAAATTACACACGTTTTGGAATGGAGTTACGCTTCTTATCTTTAATTCCTTCCAGTACAGGGAATAATATCCTTAAATGTATGTGTTGGCTTTATTTTTTCCCTCTTATATCTTTGGCTAGATTTATACCAACTGAAAATCCCTTTACCTATTCAATATATTCTTCAAGTGTGATATTCGTATCAAGGTAAGCAAATGTATACTTATCTGAATCTAGTTCACCTATATATCATTCTTATTAAACAAATAAATCGTCCTATTTAAGTTATTAACTGTTCCTTCTGTACACTAGAGTAATATTTACCTATCTTCTACTAATCTCAAAAGCCGTCATTTGTATCCCTTCTTCATTTTGGTGTTATTTTTCCAGTTACTCAATGAAGATTGTCAAGTGAATGGAGCGGGTAAGTACTAACTGTTCTGGATATATTGTCAAAGGAATGTTCAGTTCGATCATTAAATGCTTTATCAACTTACCTATTTTTCTTGTTTTCTTAACTTTGGTCATTCTTTTATGTCAGTACGATTCTTATATTACAAGTCACAGGTTCAAATCCGTATCGAGAATACGTTTCTTTTTTATTTTTCATTTCGTCCAAATTTTGACCAATTGTCTACCTATTTAATTTGTCTAGCCCCGTTCAAGATAGCTTCACTCATGCAAAGACGTTTCTGCATGTATCTAAATGGTGCCACTTTCCTTCTGACTGTTAACTGGACCTTCTTTGAATAATGAAGAGGGTATGGACACAGCTATTCCAAGACCCAAATAAATTTCTTTTCATTCAAACGATGTTCTGAACTTCTGACCATGGAAGCGTTTTTTTTTTTTTTTTCAGGCAATAGGGGCACGTCAAGAACATTTGGAATTCTTCAATCAGTCCTTTCTTTCACTGCTATAAAGCTAAGATGAGACACTATAAAATAAAATCGAGTACTTCATTACGAAAGATATGCCTATCACTCATCTATTCTCCTTTTTAAAATATTTTGTTCAATTCCTTGGCGATAACGCTGCTACCTCACCATCCTTGTGAGCTAGGATGTGGGTTTTGGGGGAGCCTATAGGTCTATCTGTTGAGTCATCAGCAGCCACTGCCTGGCCCTCCTTGGTCCTAGCTTGGGTGGAGAGGGGACCTGGGCGCTGACCATAAGTATATATGGTCAGTCTCTAGGGCATTGTCCTGCTCGATAAGGCAATATTACTGTCCCTTGCCTCTGCTATTCATGGGCAACCTTTAAAGCTTTAAACTGGACCAGGTAAAATTGAACCATATAGTTACAGAAATAAAGAAAAGTTCGGTTCAAAAACAATAGTTGCACATTTACATTTGGAAATTTCGAAACACCACTGGACCAAGAGGTCAGTAAAGTGAATGATAATATTTATTTTGTTAGTTTTAAAAGGCTTATTGAATACCTGCACAATGAATCCAGGCCTGTGATGGTGGAGATACGTCCTGGGTCTACCATATGAGAGAGAGAGAGAGAGAGAGAGAGAGAGAGAGAGATTGGCCTGTTAGGTAGAAGAGTACTACGTCGAGGTTCTTGGAGAGAGAGAGAGAGAGAGAGAGAGAGAGGAGAGAGAGAGAGGAGCATGCTTTTCGGAGTACAACGTTTTCTACGAGACTAACAGAAATCGGATTAAGATAATCTGTTTACCGGAGATTTTTAAGGAACGTTGGATTTTCTAGGTAGAGACCTAATCATTAACACTCGTTGGTTTGTCCAGGACGCCACTCCAGGGGATTGATGCTACTCTCTCTCTCTCTCTCTCTCTCTCTCTCTCTCTCTCTCTCTCTCTATATATATATATATATATATTAACATAAATGACATGTATGTACACTTAGTCAAGAATATTTACAGTATATTGAAATAACTTGCACCTAGGAGATAAAATCATAGATAGCTACAGCGGATATGAATTATGTTAATCACATCATGTAAGCGTACAAAGAACAAATTGAAACGTGACCTGAGTAGAGACACTCATATACATATATTGATACATTCCGAGACTGCAAAATAAATTCTGAACGCGAAGGCATTCTGTGTGTAATACATGGTCCCTGGCGAAGATACAGTTGCAACAATACACCTCCACAAATACTTTGGTGGACTGGAGCGAGTTAATCTGTAATCCCCAGCCGAATATCCTTGGACACTAATTGAATTAAATGACCGTGGCTCCGAGGCACGAGTCGACTAGCTTCTCCATTGTGCGAAGAGCCAGGTACTACAAAATGTATACTATGAACGTTGACAATTGTTCTCGGCGAACGTAACCAGGCAGAGAGAATTACAACTGTTTAGAATGAACGTTACCAGAAGTAGACGAGGACTGCCTCTGCTTATTCTAAAGAGGACGGCGACTGTAATTCAATCTAAGCAAGAATGGCTATATTTGGAATTCAGAAGAATTTCCTTTTGAATGGAGAGCTGTTTTAACAAAAATTAAAGACTCGTATTAAATCTTGAGAGAAGGAATACACGATTCAAATTTAATACAATTGTACGGTTGTGGTGAATGATTAATGTTTAGAATACGATCATACTTATGATGGAAAATGCTCAACAAAGTATCAATTGTTTATTCTTCCTGTTACAATGAATAATAGAAATTGCTTTGATGACTATATTATCTATGGAGTTTTCCTAATACCTTGCTCAGGCAGAGAACTTCAGACAAAATCAAGGTAATATTATATATAATTTTACATTTCTAAAAATAATCAAAGTAATATTACATAGGTATAATCCCAAATTTCTATTTTAAAATCCAATGACCAACAAAAGCTTTCACCTAAAAAATTATGAACAATAAAAGAAGATTGCATTTAGTGAAACCTGATAACCCAATTAAATTCAGATCATCTTTGATTAAGTAAAAGAGCAGCCCATACTACCTATATATTGATGATAAAGCCATTACAAATTATTCACAAATCACAGCAACAGTTTTCATCACTGAATCCCAACATGAACCGATGCAAACCCGAAATTAAGGAAAGATCTATAATACGCCTTTATATAAAACCAGCACGCAAACAAAAGCAAAAACAATAACAATGTTGAAATCAACTATCTATAATAATCAAAGAACCAAGCAGTGGAAATCGCCAAAAGACGCACAGTTGGACACAGAAATTCCTGGCACACTTCTCTCCGGGGAAGTGCATCCTGTCATACCCTTACTGCACGGCGAGTTCCTGTGCGTAGCCCCATCCACCATCTCTCTCTCTCTCTCTCTCTCTCTCTCTCTCTCTCATATATATATACATACATATATATATATATATATATTCATATACATATATATATTATATATATATATATATATATATATACATATACATTATAGCTGTCTGGTTACTCGCCGCACAGTGAAGTGTGCCGGGGACTATCATGTCCAACTCTACATGAAAAGGAACATTGCTGACGTAACAAGAAACAGCAATGGAATCCAAGGTAGTCATGACATCATAACTACAAACAGGTTTTGAAAATAAAGATATGAAAGTTGATAATAACATACAAACCAAAACAGCTATGGAATTGTTATGAATATCAAGTGTTGACTTTACTTTTCCTTCGCCCAATTTCAAAGTTTTCTTCTCTTCTGGAAGCTAAGTTTGTTTCAAAATCCTATCCTTCCTTTTGAAAGAGTTAGATGAGGCAAAACTCCCATGCCGGTATAGATACTAGGTGAAGTTTTGTCAAATGATAGGCCTATCTATGCACCACCAATTGAAAAATCTTTCAAAATCTCAGAACAAGTATACAGTAGTATGCGAAATAACTTTACTTCTCAGCCACAAAGATCATGAATAACTATCAACTATGGAAAAAATTAAGAATCCTGGTATCTATAAGCATACGGTTACATACGTCAAAAATAAAAACAATCTTATATAACCACACATACATATGTATAAACAGAAGCGTGCGCGCACACACACACACAAGTGTGTGTGCATATATATATATATATATATATACTGTATATATATAGCGTATATTTTTTACCAAATGTCCTTTTCAACTTTGGAGAGGGTGCCAACTAAAGAATTTCTTAGAATGTTAGCCACACATCGTTTTTCTTGATCCCAATAGAGCTGATACTCATTTACGCCTGGTTAGACAGACAGACAGACAGACAGATACACACACACACACGCACGCACAAACATATATATACAGTATATATATATATATGTGTGTGTGTGTGTGTGTTTGTTCGTGTGTGTGTTTTACATACATATAAAAGTACCCTTAACGACACATATACAATAATCAAATACCAGGAACACTATAACACTAGCGTTTCCGAAAATGATGTCAAGGTAAACAGAGCGCCTCATTACGTAAATGACATTACATTACTCAAGTTGCGAATTTCCATTTTAACTTTGTTGTTATCGACTGCTAACCGCTATGTTACACAGTCTGAATCAAGGACTATTCTAAGTTTTTTTCTCTCTTTTACTTCAGTTTCTGAATACATGGAATTTAGCTTATTGAAGTCTGAGAGGATTCTGACCGCGTCTTGCTCCAGTGTAGGATGTAAACACGATTGCCAGCAGAAATGCAATGTTGACAATGAGTTCCACTTTGCGGTGCGACATGAGGTGTTATCTCGGCCGAATTGCAAAGTTGGCAATGAGTTTCATTTGTCGTAAAACGCGAGATGGTTCTACTGCTGGTGCAAACAACCCAGCTTCCCATAACAAGAAATGTGTTGCAGCCTATTATTGTCATCATCATCATTATAACTATTAGCATCATTCAAAATGATCGGAATAATTATGAAAAATACCTAAACGCCCATTAATATACAAAGTCTTTCAATGGAAAAGAGTGCAAAAAAGTAAAAAGTAGAACCATTTATAATACAAGAAACTTTATATGAAACGAGCAAGAATTCTAAAGGGTGTTAGAGGAACTAAAAATATCACACAAAAGATTTATTTTTCTCCT
>NC_090761.1:34373750-34378750 GCF_036898095.1 Palaemon carinicauda
TGTAAAAAACGGAAACGAAAGAGAAAAATAGAAGCTAAAACGGAAAGTTTAGAAAACCAAAATATAAAAACAATTTGTTTTTTTTTTACAGACTAAGGAATAATACACAGTGGCCAAAATTAATGTGTATGCTCCGAGAAGAATATAAGGATGAAATACAATCTTTAAATCTTAATAAGAATTACAATACTATTTCATAAGAAACTTAACGAGACTACAATGGCTACTAAGCTGTGACACTCCATATCGACCAAAAAATGTAAGTACTTGTATATGGTTTTTATGAATGGAAAAAATTGATAAAATAGGAAAAATATAAGAAGCAAAAGAACTGATGATTTTAAAATGTCGTAAATAGATGAAGAATATTATTGTTACTCTTAAACTTATTCTTCCTTGGATTTCGACCTTTAATGACCTTGACACAAAAGACCATGATGATAACGTCCTTCTAAGTCAAGACAATGATGATAAAGTCCTTTTAAATTATTAGAAACAGTCTAATACATACAGTGACTGCGTGCATTGGCATGAATAAAGACATGAATTTTAGAGACATTGGTTTTGGGTACTTAAGTTATCTATAATATTTTCTTTCACCAGCAGAGAGGGAGATAAGAGAGGTTGACCTCAAATATATGTTATAAAGTTGGTAAGTTGCCTAAATGATAAATGTGCAACAAAAATACTTTGATAATTCAAATTCATTCGACTCGCTGACACACACGAGATTCTAAAAAAAAAAAAAAAAAGAAAAAAAAAATAGATAATAACAATAGCAAAGTTTTCTACAATACTGTACCCTAAAATGATACGTTAGAAATAAAAATAATCAGCGTGACCAAGCGAGTGTCCACCATCTGTTATTTTAGAGTAAAACATTGCAGTTACTCATGTGAAATTGTCGGTTCATTACCTTCAGCCATCAGAAAGCATATCATGCTGATCACGTTGCGTTATTTATACATTTTCTATATGATTTTCATGTTATTTTTACTTTATCTGTGACGTGTTTTTCTTTCTTTTTTTAAACATGAAATTCCGAACGATTCTTAAGCACGTATTTTTCAGTCTTTTTGCAGCTCAAATATAGCGATCCTGACTCTATAGTAGCTTACGTTTTAGGCAGACATAGTTGAAAGAGGAAACACAATGCCATTATATCAAATAGGTCACCTTAAAATCCTACACAGGCAAGGAAAAAATGAAAACGTATTTAATGTATGACTGCACGTAGTCATTGATATCAAATACCCTTAGATCTCACAAAAATAGTCTTCACGTGCATTAACGTTTTTATTTTTTTTCATAACAATTCTTTTAATTGAATCTTTTATTTCTACGTTTTGCAGATGCATTGTGAAGAAAATGAATAGCAAGTTAAATTCTTAATGTTCGTTTCTTTATTCTTAACTTAAAAATATTGTGGAGCCACTTCTTCGGTTTTAAGAATTTGCAATACGTTAAATATGATACAAGTCAAAATTTCTGCAAGTTTCCTAGAACAAATAATCATTCTAACACATACAAACTATCAAGGAAAACTAATTCCTTCACCATCAATACAAATTTTCTCATCATAATTTTGCAACAAAAAAGTTGAAACAGAAAACTGAAACAAAACATAAAAGTTGCAATTTTATACGAACACGCCGCTATTTTCCAGGACGATTTGGCACGACAATTTTTACCGTTCGAATGTAAAAGTGGTAAAAGTGTTGAGTAATAAAAGTAATAGAAGCTTTAAAACTCCTATATTCCTTTTATGTTTCCAGAGATTTTGGTGACCGGGGTACTGATGACACATGTTGCTTGAGATTCAATCGAACTTTTAGCTTTCCTTTTTTCTTTACCTTTTCATAGTCTGACAGAATAATCCCACACCAAATCGCACAAATATACATACATACATACATATATATATATATATATATATATATATAGTCTAACAGATTAATCACATAATCACAGATCTATATTATTATTAATAGCCAAGCTACAACCCTGGTTGGAAAAGCAGAATGCTACAGGCCTAAGGGCTCCAACGGGGATAGTAGCAGTGTGGGGTAAGAAAATAAGGGAATAGCAATAAAATATATTTTAAGATACCTAACAACGTATGTCAACCTGCTCAACAGAAAAGATTTACAAAAAGTTTGCCTGATTAAGAGGAGCATTCCAAAATATGACCACACCTGGAATAAAACTTCTAGAAAGCTGTGTAGTATTGTGCCTCATGATGGAAAAGGCACAGTTAATCTAATTGCAATACCTAGTCCGGAAAGATATGAGTGCAATGGATGATCTGAATTTTCAAAACTTTTATGTAACATGCATCAAGAACTAAGTGACGGTGCAAGAGATTAATATCAACATTAGGAATAAGAAATTTGATAGACCGTACGTTTCTATTCAACAAAGTAAGATGATTGTCAGCACCTACCTCAGTGACAGTATACGGTACTTGGTAGTTACTGATAAGCTAGAAAATGCTAATGGTTTGGGATTGCCGTGGGAGAAGAGAACCTAGCGAAGAGTTGTAAATTCTTTGGGGAAAAGGAATGCACTCTGAATGGCAGATAAACCTCTTATTTTGCTGACTATGGCAACTCCATTTGTCAGGCAAAAGTTGATTTTGCTCCCTTGGAAGTACACGTCATTGGGGTTCTGTTAAAAGGATTTCCAAAGAAGAGATATGTTATAAACTTCAAGGTAGAAGGAAACTCCAACCTAAAGGACAGTTAATCTTCTTCAGATGAAGCCAATAGAATGCCTGTGTTCACATTTGCGGAATGCTGGAAAATGACAGTATGTTCTATACCTGTGTGTGAGTCACCATGAGGTTGGGGGGCTTTAAGGACAAGCGCAGAGATAACTAACACTGAGTAAGAAATAAGTTAGGGTTGTGTGTGCAGGTCACTGAGGAGTGGCACTTGTATTAAAAGACTCTGGGGACAGGTGCGTTAATGCGAGGATTGATGTGGTAAGATTGAGTGTCAGAAGAGAAATTTGTTATTGTTTGAAGCTTATGGGAAAACATTTGCAAAGAATGAGAATGAAAGTGTTTTTTTTTTTTTTTTTTTTTTTTGCCAAGGGATAGTAGAATCTATGCCTTGCTGAGTTTCGGAATTTCAAAAGATTGGTTCTGACGGTTGATTAAAATGCAAAGTAGAAGAAATGATTGGAAAGCGGTTGGCTGTTAAGAACATATAGTTTCTGAATAAAAACATATTGGGGGAAGAGAGATTGGAAAATTTTATATATGTCAGATTGTAAATGAAGATTAAGTTGATGTATGGAATGTTAGGATAGCAGTGGTTGGAGATGTAATGTTTGATTATTATTTCGTTTAAATTAAATTATGGTAGCTGCAAGTTAGGTTGAAGAAGAAGGTAGCGAAGAGATTAAATAATAAAAGAATAAGCAAAACAAGCTAAGATTAAAAGCACAAAAAGATGAGGGAATATATGAAGAGTACAAAACTCCAGGCTGGGATCATAGATTTGGCAGGGGCATAGGTGGTTATACATAGGCGGGACAAGAAGTCAAATAGTGTGAGTTGGGGATAAGGAACTGAGAAGTTTAATGAAGAGGGATCAAAGATTAACTGTGATTCAATTGCACGCTGGGTATGGAAGAAGAGAAAAAATAGGATAAAAGGAAGGTGAGACAAAAAAAAATGTAATGAAAAGAGGGTAAAAAGAGATGCAAGGACTGTTACATAGATAAAAAAAAAAAGCTGTTCAAAAGAGGAATAATCTTGAGAGAAAGGTTAAGGAGAAAATAGTTTTTTTTAAAACGAAATGCCTAAAAATCGTAAGATCCTGGGTTGATGTAGAGAAGTTTTGAAGATTTGCTGAATGTGCAATTGACAATGGTGCTAGAGTCCTAGTTAGTGTTAGTTTGGGATTACTTGTTCAAGTGATTGCTGAAAACACTAGGAGTGTAAAAAAGAGATTGAAGAATGGTATAAAAATATCAGTTAATGAGATTAAGTGTGGCATTCTGTGCGGGGGTACACGTGTGACCGAGTGGTTGACTTAAATTTTTGAAAAGGATTTAATGAAATAGGGTGATAGGAATAATGGTTCTTTTCTACGATACTAAAGATGGAAGATTCATCAAAATGTGTAGGCGTGACATTACTTAACATAACCAGGGAAAGTATTTGGTAGAATTTTGATAGGAAAAGTAAGATATACAATACTGATGGGTTAAGAGAAATATGAGAAAAGGCTGGAAAAAAGGTACATGGATTAAGAAATTGTTATTATTCAGTTTGTGAAAAATTTCGAAGTAAATGTTATAAGCTATATGGAGCACAAATAAAACCTATGGTAGATTCAATAACGAAGCAATGTCAAGGGTGCTAATTGTGTAGGGTAAAAAAAGTTGTTGAAAACGATTAACTGATTCTAAGAAGGAAGTGGAAAACTCTTTCAATATGTAGATAAAAAGTCACTTGGTTTGAGGTAAAAGTAAATATGAAACAAGGGTGAATGTCTTCATGGAATTTCAATACCTTTATGAATGAATTGACGCGAGTTAAAAAAAAGTTTTGGAATGGGATGTAAAATGACAGATATTTGCTGATTGGGGAGAGTGTATGATATTAAAGACATTACTGAAAGATATTTTAAGAGTTTGTAAGACGAAAAAGTTGACTCTAAGTAAAAGTGATTTTAGTTTATAGGAGTACAGGGAAATTGGCAAAATAATGCAATGATTGTTTATATGAAGGTTTTAAGATTAAAAATGTTAGATGCGTATAAACATCAAAGAGTTAGTTTATCGAATGCTGGTAAGATGAGAAGATTAAATTACTGAAAGTTAGGGAAGAAAAAATAGCGGGATGTGTGCAAATGATTAGGACGAAAATATGAGTATCTATGGAAGCAAAAGTAGGAATGTATGAAGGAATTGTTCAACCAGCTCTCCTGTACGGAAGTGAAGAATGGCATTGAAAGCATGTGAGAGAGAAAGAGCAGCTGTTGAGCTGC
>NC_090761.1:34388750-34403750 GCF_036898095.1 Palaemon carinicauda
TCTTGGAATTATAATATCCAATACTGGGTCATTAGATTTGAGTTTAGTGAACGATTAAAAAGAGTAAATCAGACAATGGCTTGGTTAAGTAAAATTTGGAAATAAAATTGCCTGAAATTACATATAAAAATCAGACTATATAACAATCAAGTGAGATCGGTGTTACTATATGGACATAAGTCATGGTATGACAATGAAACAATCTCCAATAGATTTGGTAGATCTGAGAACAAAGTCCTCAGAAGGATATTGGGACTTGAATGGCAGGGCAGGATTATAAATAAAACTATAAAAGAGAGCACTCGAGGTCCATATATGGATGATATCATGGTGACTGGTAGATGGATATGATTTGGGCATGCTCTTCACACTCCCAAAGAGATTAGTTCACCAAAATTTTAAATGGGCTCCACAAGGCACTAGAAGAGTTGGAAGACCAAGGCCTACATGGCTTAGGACTATGAAGCGTAATGTATAAGATAACGAATGGAGAAATATTCAATTACAAAACTCAAGATAGAGACGACTGGTGAAATCTAACCGAGGCCCTTTGGGTCAATAGCCCTAGATGACATACTTAAAAAAATTAATATATCGACGACAATGACCTTAGATGGCAGGAGGCCAGATAACTTTCAATTAATCAATCAATCAATTAATCGATCTAAAATATATTAATATATATATTTCCTGTATATATAAATAAATATATACTCACACACACGTGTATATATATATATATGTATATATATATATATATATATATATATATTATATATATAAAGAGAGAGAGAGAGAGAGAGAGAGAGAGAGAGAGAGAGAGAGAGAGAGAGAGAGAGAGAGAGAGAGAGAGAAATGAAATCATATAAAGAAATTCCAGTGACATTTCGTTAGTTTAAACTGGATTTTTCTCCCATGCCCTTTCTATTCTTCCCTTTGAATTTGTATATGAAAAGGCCGCGAACAACCAGGATTGCGGTAACTGGCTTTTTAAAAAAGAAAAGAAAAACAAAATCTTTCCCAAGTAAAGCTCCAATATCGATAGTTGATGTACCCAGACTCATGCAAGAAGTACATTATGTAATTATTTGGGAGAATAAGTACATATATACAGGTATGTAAACGAAAATCTTGAAAATATCAAAAGGAAATATTATGATAGTGACACAAAATATTATAATAATAATAATAATAATAATGATGATGATGATGATGATGATGATGATGATGATGATGATGATCATCATCATCATCATCATCATCATCATCGTCATTATCATAAAATTTAAAGTAAAACAATGAAGTAATGTAATATTAATGATTCAGAAAAGTGCGATGTACACAGTTGCGAGAAAATAATAAAAATACACTACAGTTTTTCCGCGAATGAGAAAGCCAATATCAATAACGAAAGTAATAATCAGACAAGTAATATAAATCTTGTAAAAACGGATTAATTCAGCCACTTTTCTCTTTGGAAAATTGAAATTAGAAAATATACGCCGGAGGAGTTACCAAAGAGGGATTTATTGAGATAAAAACCTTAAACGAATCGTAAACAATGAAAGAAAACGTATTAAAAAACTACAGGCAAAAATACGAAATCTTTATAAAATGGAAGAGAATCATTAGGGAGAAGATAAAAACTCCTGGCGTTTTTATATACAAAGGGAGGATGTTTAGAGGGTTTATCTAAAAATAAAATACATATATTCCATAGAGAGAGAGAGAGAGAGAGAGAGAGAGAGAGAGAGAGAGAGAGAGAGAGAGAGAGAGAGAGAGAGAGAGAGAGAGAGAGAGAGAGTATCGATGATGTGCCAGAGTATGGAAAGAGAATTATATGAAACAAGCTGTTATATGTAAACTGTACATTATATATATATATATATATATATATATATATATATATATATATATATATGTATATATCCGGCTACACTCAGCAGCTCTCCCCATCCTTCGGGTAGGGGGGGAGGAGAGGAGTAGTCATACCCTTGTGAAAGAGGGGTGCGTGTACGTGTACGTTATCTATCTAAATATTTTTGCTATCTATCTAAATCTTTTGCCCTATTTCTGACGGGTCTCTTACACTAGTATGTATATATACATTATATATATATATATATATATATATATATATATATATATATATATATATATATATATATATATATATATATATATACATACATACACACGTGTTTGTACGTATGTCCTATGAAATCCTGGATAAATTGGACAAGTTTAAAGTGGTTCGGCGCATGCGTAAAATTTGAAAGCCACTGGCTCCCTTGGGGAACTGAGAAGACACAAGAGAAGAAGAAAACACAGGAATTTGTGTGTTTGCAATGGTGTAAGTGTGCGGGGGGTTAGGGGAGGGGAGGTGGGAAAGATGTCACGGAATCTAACGAGCAGGATCTCAGCCGCTTAAAGCTGATTTCAGAGAGAGAGAGAGAGAGAGAGAGAGAGAGAGAGAGAGAGAGAGAGAGAGAGATTTCGGACAAGTCATATCTCGCTTTTGATGATTCTCCAGTAATTAAGAGGATCATTCCACTGCTCATCTTCCTCCTCCACAGTTTTCGTCTTTAATGGGATCCATTTTTCAGCATCTCCGACAGAGGATCAAAAGGAGGGGCGTTTAAGAGACACAAGGGTTGTGTTTATTATCCGTAAATGATGCCCTTGGTGACGCAAAAAGTGACTACAATTATTCTAAGGATTAATCTTTTTTTCTTTTGATTCACATATTCTGGTGTTCATTAAAAGGGTTTACTTCTATTGTTTCGGGTCTTTTTTGTTTTTTTATACTCTGTGAGGTGGATCACGAAGGCTGGGAGTTATGTAAACGAAAATTCGATACTTCTCTTTGACTAACATTTGTCATTTTTCATTAATCTTTCCTTTTATCTCTAGACATGACTATTATTCTTGCATATTCTGAGTTGAAGCCCGAAACCTTGAATTACAAGAAAGAAAATATTAATATTTCAATATACTAATGATCTTTTCTGTGACAGGGGTGACTAGAATTTGGACGACTACTTTCGTGCAGCATAATGATTTAATGTCAGGTGGCAGACATTTTGTTTTGAGTGATGCCAAAATGGATATTTTTCCGTGAAACAAGAATACCTACAATCATTACTTTCCCAGTATTTTAGTTCCACACCAGTAATAGACTGAATCCTTCTCTAAGATAAGGTAATCCCAAAAGCAGACGAAGTGTGTCCATGTTAATTGCGTTACTATTTGCAATTTAATATCTATTTGAGTTACAAAGGGCTTGCGATTGGTAATAATCTCCTCTCTCCAATACCCTAAAAGTATTACAGTGCTGTAAAATTTGTGGGTATACATCTATTCTAACCTCGAAGGGATTATGCAATTTTAGCTTAAAAAACAAAGCAGATTGGAAGTCCGGACAATAATCTCTTATTGGTTGGAAATTTAGACAAAAAATAAATAGAACTAATTTTCATCAAACGCTGTCAATTACTGGCTAAAATCTGTGGTAAATCCCAACTCCTTTGAAGTTCTGTACTCTGATATCAGACTGGCATATAATAAAGCCTTTTATCTTCCTTCTCTAACCAATCAACATAAAAAAGCTAGAAACGTATAATTATTTTCTTGATTTACGTTGAGCTGGTTTAGGTGGCTCCCGTACGTGAAATTTTAGTAAACTTACAGTTTCTTGGGTGTTTCTCAACTACCCGACCTTACGTGCAAATAATTCTAACTACTTGCAAGGGGCTTCTTCAAACTCACAATCGGGTATGGATACAGCACAACCATTTATTGGCATCAATGACCTTACATGAAACCCCAAGCCATCTAGTGAGGTCACTTGTGTAATTTAGTTGGATTTGGGGGGGGGGGGGGGGGAATTTGTAAACTATACATTTTTGGAATGCTTACAAATCAAGGAATCTCATATACAATGTTGCCAAAATTAATTAGGTCACCTTGGCGGCCATCTTGGATGTTGAAAATGGCCGACTTCTAAAATGCAATTTCCACTTGTGAGACTTCAGCACAGCTAAGTTTGGCTATTTTTTCCTTTAATTTGCTTTGTCATAATATAAATGTAGTCTTTAGATATGATTTAAAACATGAAGTAACAGAAATGACCATTTTAAGGCATTTCATTACGGAACATTATGGTAATAAAAGTGTTACAAAACCGAAAACTACTTGTTCAACGTTGGTATTATTTTCCATAACCTACATACAATGTTAAACTAGAAACACATCAGCACCATACATTTAACTATTGCAATTTACACATGCAATTAATACACGCAACAATACATTTAAGCATTGAGTGATCATAGAAAGAATTAAAGAAACAGCAGCTAAAACTGTCACAATTAATCTGGCAATATCATATATCATGGTCTCTCAATCATCGTCTGTATCATCATCATCGTCACTTTCCGAGTAAATGAGATTTGATGAAATATCCCTTGAATCTTGGTTCATTTTGGCAGTCACTTGTGCACTGACACATTTCTGTGCAAGGAAGGTTCACTACGGCACAAGAGCACCTTATAGTTGAGCAGTTTGTCTTGCAAATACATCTTACCATTTCCAGAATGGCTTCTGGTGCTGGCAGAAGTTCTGTTGCAAGCGGTTGCAGTTGTCCATCCTTGGTCCTGCAATATCCATTACCCAAAGGCTCTGGTAGGCTCTGTTGGGCAACAGAAGCTTGACCCCACACTCTGGCTTGTACCTTTGCTCGCAGTATATGTTGTTTAAGTGCACCAATGGTAGGTGGCAGCTTTTCACTGTCTGCCATATTCTTGCAGAAAAGGTACCACCAAAGATCTGGGATGTTCTTGATGTCCGACTTCTTTGGTTTGTAAGCATGAAAGACAAATTTCTCCAGGATAGAAATTTGTTCCTCTGACTTCATCTGGTTCAGAGAGCTATTGCAGAGCTTTTCAGATCTCCTCTGGTGCCTCAAGGAAAATGTTCAGCCATGTCACTTTACCTATTCCAGAAAACTGGCTGGTGTTGTCAGTACCAGTAAATGCATGGAACGCTGGAAGAGCTTTAGCACGGATGCACCCAAAAATGTTCCCATAGAACCAATCTGAAGTACTCCAGATTTCATGGTAATTGATGTGCTTTTCACAAAAATATCATAATGTCCTATCAGAAGGACAAGCACATCGGTGTCAGGTGAAAAAACCATGAGTTCCGTGTAGGGTGAGCTACGGCGTGATGGAGGGACTGCTTGATGGATGAGCAGTGTGTCTGCTTCATCATGATTGTTGTCTCCACACTCCATCCTTATGTTGGCTATGGGCCTTCCTATAAAGAAATACAAACACAACACACTGTAAGTGTTTTGTGGAAAATAGTTAAACATATTAGATATTGTATGCTAAAAGTAACAAGCTTTATTGTAAGTCCATTTACTTGCTGCAGACACAATGACCACCTTCGGGAAGCTCTCAGGATATTCGATGATCTTGTCAGCTAGGTACTCCATAAGGTGTTTCTTCATCTTGTCGTGTGAAAGGAACTTGTTCAGTGTAATGTTCTTGATATTTTTTTCATCTTTGATCTGGTACTCAACTGGAAGCTGACCCAGGTTTCTTTTTTCTCTGGTTCGTTGTTTCAGACTCAGAATTGTAGGTGTCAAATACTACAATTATTTCATCGTAGTCACATGCAATACCCATCAGTCTGTCGTAGTAACACCTGCTAAGATCTTCTACGGTCTCCATAGTTGGTGGTTTCTTCGTAAGGTTATGGAGAAGCACCATGCCATCCACAAGAGCAATCCTGTGATGATGCTTCTGGCTAGTACCTTACTCCTGTTCCGCTTCTGCTGCTTCTTGGTTCTCTGTTTCGGCATTCTCCTCAACAAGCTTCTCAAGTCGTTGTATTAGCTTTGATTTGTCAGTGCATGGAAGAATTTCTTCATCGCTTGCAAAAAATGCTCTTGGCACCTGAGTGAACTCATAGCTACTGATTACTTTCTTTTGATCAATGTCTCATGTGCGTCCATGAGACACGCACAATCCTTGCCAGTTGAGCAGCTCCAACAACTTCTTACTCCTGGTGTCACTGTGAAGTGAAAGCGTTAGTCCGACCACTTGGGGATTCTCTTTTGTTCGGTGCTGCCTAAAGGTGTCTGACCCTGAAGGCTTGTACTAGACCTGCCTGTCTGTCTTCAACCCTAACATCATGTCTTGGCTCATAGTTAGTGCTAACTGGTCTGTGATCCCTGTTCTTGCTTCAGTTGCTAAGTGTTCCACAGGCACAATCAGAACCCATCTCATCAGGCTGTAGAATTCAGCTGGGACACATGTTGTATCACTTGATACCGGGATGTCATCATTATCTGTGACACTTTCCTTATTGAAGTAGACAATAATACTCTGGCGAATGATCTGGGCTGCCTTAAAGACTGTTTTCATATTGTCCATGTTGCCAGTATCTATTACCATTGAATGAACATTGTCTTCTGGACAGGCTGTTGGGTTGTATAGCACTGCTGGGAATTCAGTCAGAATATATTCTTTTAACCATTTTTGACTGAAGGTGGGGCAATGCTGTGCTACGACATCCCCAAGTATGTTCTTGTAGGCTGTCTCTATGTCTCCCATTGAGATTACAGCCTTTTGTCGTGTCTTCACTTCAACCAAGTTTGTTATTTCAACCATGCTTGGTGCTTGAAGTGGGTGGACGTATGGACCACTTCGGATTTGACACTTCTCTTAAGGAATGAAACATGTTGCTTCGCCAGCATCCTTTGTAGTATTGAGCATCAACTGCATGTGCATCTGTAGGAGAGATAGAAGTATTCAGTCTTGTTAACAGGGCTGGATTCCCAGACTTCTCCACAGCTTACCGTAGTTGCTTCCCTGTCTCTGACGTACAAACCCTGAAGATCTGTTCTCCTGTGTCTTCTTGGCAGAAAAAGCACAAATCCTTCTCCAGGGGAACTGTCTTCGATCTTGTGAACTTGGCCCGCCGCTCAGATGGCTGTTCCATCTCTTCCCCTTTCTTTTTCTTCCACGCTGCTTGGTGGCTGAAGCCGCACTCACAGCTTGTTCATTGCGTTCCCTGGACCTCTCGATCCGACTCCTGTTTGTTGCCTCCTAATAACAGCTTCGGTGCCATATTGCACCCTGCTCACACAATGTGTCTCTGGTAACATCTCTGAGTCTTCGCTTTATTTCCATACACTCTCCATCATTGCAAGTGGCTCTTTCTCTGACTGCATTCAAGAATGTCACATAAGAACCTAGTCTTGGTTTTAGTACCAAATAACCTTTTTTTTTTTTTTTTTTGTCACCAAGTTAATTGGATCCCCCATCCTTTACTTCTTCACATGGCTTGCTCGGAGAAGGCAAAGAGCTCAAACTTGTATTTTTTGGTCATATTTCATCATAATCAGTACAGTTAAAACAAAATTAACAAAAAGACAAGAGAAAAATAAGATTTTGTGGTCGGCATATTGGAAATCCAAAATGGCCGCCAAAATTACCTCGAAAATTCTGGCAACATTCGTTTTTGCATTCTTTGTAATGTTAAATTTCTAAAAATGTATAGTTTATAAAATCCCCCCAAAAATCCAACGAACATATCAAACCTCACTAATCCGTTCAATACGTCTGTAAGTCTGACATACAAATCATCTATAAGTGTCAGTCGATAAACTGACATTCCCCACAAATCTACTTGACAAATGGCATAATCAATAACTAAACAATGAAACACATACCTATGCAAAAAAAAAGGAAGATTAAAGTAGCGAAAGTAGATATATCATCTGCTTGCAAGAAAAGTATTCATTTCGTGAAAACATAATGGAAGTTTGAAACAAAAAAAGGCTATATCAGATTCATATGGGTCGAAGACTAAAGTGCAAAAGTCATTAGCTTTCTGTTATGAAATATCAAACATTCCTGGAGATTGATATATATATATATATATATATATATATATATATATATATATATATATATATATATATATATATATATATATATATATATAATGACTTCAGCTCAGAATACCCAAGTACCAGTTTTTCCAAAATTTTGATTCGTATGAAGCACAATCCTTCACCTCTTCTTAAGAAGACCAAACCTCTCCTGTATTGATTAACTTCTTTTCCCTCTTATGAAACTAATTGAGGAGTCTCATGACCCAATTTCCCTCCCTTTTCTACAGATCTTTCTCTATTATTTGCAATAACTCATTTGGTTATTAACTCATCCGCATTCTTTTTATTCATTTTTCTTTTATCTAACCCTTCCCCTTTCTCTCTCCCTTTACATTTCTTCCTTTCTTTCTTTCCCTCACACAGGGAATTAAACATGGTTTTTATGCAGGATTTCCTTTCCTTCTAAGAATACACCGGAGGATTTCTTTGATCTCGATTTCTTTATTTATCAGTTCATTAACGTTCCCTTCATTAAACCAAAGGATTTTCGTTTCAGAGTGATATCCCTGTTTAGGTCCGTTTTACTCTACAGTTTTTAATTCTTGATATAATTAAGAGTGCTTGCGCTATGGAATATCTATCTAACGATTAATGTCGTCTCTCTGCCGCTAAAACAGCACTTGCCAAATCAGTGCAGTCTCTTTATCGTTTTGACAAAAAATTGCATCCTTACGACAAAGTACAACAGCAAGTCCTTCCCACAGAAAAAAACTTCGGTATCTCCTTTATATAACAAAAGAAAGTGCCTGTCTGTATGTATGTGTATATATATATATATATATATATATATATATATATATATATATATATATATATATATATATACATGTATAAAATATATATACATTATATATATATATATTATATATATACTGTATATACACACACACACACACACATATATATATATATATATATATATATATATATATATATATATATATATATATATATATATATATATAAATATACTGTATATATATACATATATATATATATATATATATATATATATATATATATATATATATATCCTTTTGGTTGCGCTCAGTTCTCCCCGTCCCTCGTGTAAGGGGGAGAGACAGTAGTCATACACTGGTGAAAGGGAGTTAGGTGTGCCTGTATGTGCATATTTAAATGTTTAGTCCACATTTTTTTTTACGAGTCTCGTACACTACTTTCACAATGATGCGACATTACAGTTAAACACTATCTTAATTCATAGAACTCGAATATACACAAACATATGATAACCGGCCTTACAGCTTCCCCCTTTCCATTTAATTGAGACCGGGGGTCAGGTGGTGCACCTATATGGCTCACCAATAAGTGCCCGTCACTAGATTACAGGAATAGTAAGGTCGTGTTACTAGTGAAATTCTATCATGGTCTGAGCGAGGCTTGAATTCAAGACCGATGGAGTACAATGAATAATATCCTGCACTGACTTATTGGTCAGATCCATCACAAAATATGACGAAAAACGTGAATTATTAAGTCCCCCTTCATTAGATGAGGTAATACTTGTAAGTGAATTAACATCATCCGTAAAAGAAAATAATTTATGTTGAATCCATATAACTTTGGAAAAAATAAATTTAAAGTTTATTTTCCCCCAAAAATAAAAGAGATCATCAAAGATAAAACAAGATGAATCGTGTTTATTCGAACCATTCTGGTGTGGATTAAACATCAGGATATGGACAAGTAAGATGAATTATGCTTTCAATACTTCAATAATATCTAGTTCCAAATGGCAATTTATATATCAAAATCCGTCCCATTTTCTAAGGATCACCAAGAGCCCCCTTCGGCAAATTAGCTTTCTTTTCCTATTTGTAGATCTGAACGAGGCCTTTAACGACCGAATTTTAACGTATTTTTCTAAGCTATTTCTCTATTATTTGCAATAACTCATTTGGTTCCTAACTCAATATGAACTCATCCCCAATCTTTCCATTCTTCTTTCTTTATTAAACCCTTCCTCTATCTCTTTCTTTCTCTTTCACAGAGAATCAAACGTTATATTTGCGTGAAAATTATTCTTCTTTCTCAGAATACATCGGCCGATATCTTTGATTTTCTTCCATCGTTAATGTTTCAGCTCATTCAATTTCCTCTTGATACCCTCAAAGACATTCAGTTTCATTGCAATATTTCTGTCCAGGTCTGAATAATCCTGAGACAGTCTGTCGGTCTTTCCGAATCTATATCTGGATGTTCAATAAAATCATCATCAATGCTCTGACAGTCTGTCAATCTTTCCGACTCTATATTAGGATGTTCACTAGAATCATCATCAAACATCTGAGATTCTGTCGGCCTTTCTGAGCCTATATCTGGATGTTCACTTAAATCATCATCAATCATCTGAGAAGCTGTTGGTCTTTCTAAGCCTATATCTGAAGGTTCACTAAAATCATCCACAATCCTCTGACAGTCTGTCCGTCTTTCTGAACCTATATCTGGATGTTAACTGAAATCATCAACAATATTCTGACTGTCTGTCAGCCTTTCTGAGCCCATATCTGAATGTTCACTGAAATCATCAACAATAATCTGACAGTCTGTCAGTCTTTCTGAGCCTATATCTGGATGTTTACTTAATTCTTCATCAATCATCTGTGAACCTGTTGGTCTTTCTGAACCTATATCTGGATGTTCACTAAAATAATCATCAATCATCTGAGAACCTGTTGGTCTGTCTGAACCTATATCTGAAGGTTCACTAAAATCATCCACAATCCTCTGACAGTCTGTCCGTCTTTCTGAACCTATATCTGGATGTTAACTGAAATCATCAACAATATTCTGACAGTCTGTCAGCCTTTCTGAGCCTATATCTGAATGTTCACTGAAATCATCAACAATAATCTGACAGTCTGTCAGTCTTTCTGAGCCTATATCTGGATGTTCACTTAAATCATCATCAATCATCTGAGAACCTGTTGGTCTTCCTGAGCCTATATCTGAAGGTTCACTAAAATCATCCATAATCCTCTGACAGTCTGTCCGTCTTTCTGAGCGTATATCAGAATACTCACTAAAATCGCCACTAATTCTCTGTCAGTCTGTTGCTCTTTCCGAGTCTATATCTGGATGTTCACTAAAATCATCAACCTTCTAAAAGTATGTTGGTCTTTTTGAGCCTATATCTGGATGTTCACTGAAATCGTCAACAATATTTTGACAGTCTGTCGGTCTTTCTGAACCTATGTCTGGATGCTCACTAAAATAGTCATCAATTCTCTGGCAGTCTGTTGCTCTTTCTGAGTCTATATCTGGATGTTCAATAAAATCATCATCAATTCTTGTCAGTCTGTCGGTCATTATGAACCTATATCTGGATTCCCTTCTCACTAAAATACTTATCAATCTTCTGGCAATCTGTAAGTCTTTCTGAGCCTCTATCTGGATGTTCACTTGAATCATTATCAATCATCTGATTGTCTGTCGGTCCTTCTGAGCCTATATCTGGATGTTCAATAAAATCCTCTGCGAGTCTGTCGGTCTTTGTGAGCCTATATATGAATGCTCACTTAAATCACCATCAGCCCTCTACCAGACTGTTGATCTTTCTAAGTCTATATCTGGATGTTCAGTAAAATCATCATTAATCATCCGAGATTCTCGTCTGTTGGTCTTTCTGAGCCTATATCTGGAGGTTCACTAAAATCATCAACAATATTCTGACAGTCTATCCTTTCTGAGTCTATATCAGGATGCTCACTAAAACTGTCATCAATTCTCTGGCAGTCTGTTGCTCTTCCTGAGTCTATATCTGGATGCTCACTAAAATTATCATCAATCCTCTGAAAGTATGTTGGTCTTTCTGAGCCTATATCTGGATGTTCACTAAAATCCTCAGTTAGAGAAATAAGATAGAATAGTGTGCGAGAGTGTATCCTCAAGAAAGTGGATGACCATGGTACAGAAGCTATGACACTGCTCAAGACCATAGAAAAATGGTTTGATTTTGGAGTGTCCCTCTCCTAGAAGAGCTGCTTACCATAGCTAAAGTCTTCTACCTTTAACAAGGGGAAAGTAGCCACTGAACAACTGCGGTGCAGTGGTTAACCCCTTGAGTGAAGAAGAATTGTTTGGTAATCTCAGTGTTGTCAGGTGTATGAACACAGTAGCATGTGGAAAGGATAGGCCAGACTATTCAGTGTATATGTAGACAAAGAAAAATGAGCCGTGCCCGGAGACAGGGATACAATGTATTACTGTCTGGCCAATGAAAGGACCCAATAACTCTCTAGCGGTAGTATCTCATCTACTTCTCGTTTTATAAGTCAACCCATCTATCACAATACAGTTATTCACTTTACCCCCAATATGCCTTTCTAATAAATACCTGGGATCAAAAATTTCTGGCTTTACGTTTACCTTGTAGCCCAGATACTCCTTCCACACGAAAGTCGTGTGACAACTTGCCTGATCGCAAGTTCTCTTAAATCTAATCTCCATATTTTTTTTTTTTTTTTTGCTAGAGTTAATTTCCAGTTCTCTCCTTTCCATTCCACACATCATTTACTGCTTTTAAAATATGGTCACCTTGCAAGCGTCCCTTCTCTACATTCCTTTGTGGCTCCTTCCATCACTACGATAAAGAGCAAGAGCGCCAAAGCAAATTATTCAAATACATCTGCGCCTGTCTTCACTCCTGATTTAGTGTTATAGCAGACTAACACCAATAGCTTCATTATGTTCATGTTTATGACTACTTTTCTTAATTGCATCTAATTGGTCCTACCAGTGACTAACTGTTCATGTTTTCAAAAACAAATTTCATTAATCTTCCTGTGATTGTATCGATATCAAAATGTCTCCTACTTCTAACGGTACTGAAATTAAGCAATTTACTAACATAAGTAAAATTCTTAAACCTAGAAATTAGCCATGCAAAATCCTAGTTTCTCATTTCGCAAAAGGAAGCTGACATTATCTTAAAACACAGTACAGTATATAAAAAAATATGTGGTAGAAAATACTGAAGCCAGATTGAGACTCAGATGCACACTAAATTCGAAGCTACCACTATCAGAGGCTTAATGACATTTTCACAAAATTTGGCAAAAAAAAAGAAAAAAAAGAAAAAGTTTCATTCGTTTTTTGCGCGATCCTGCTCACGGGTGGGCAGAGACAAATGGAATGAAGTAATTTTCAGAGCAATAAGGAGAACCACCATGACTATATCATGGGTACTTTTTACCACTACTATTATATTGAATATTGATAATATGTACACTAGTTACATTTACTTATTCTGCTCATATTAACATAAATCTTCATTATACTGAATATTTTAAATTTTTCAAATCCCATTCAAAATTACAGAATTGTTTTCAATAGTGATGATAAAACCAATCTAGCATTTAAATATTAAACTTTGATAATGAAACTTAAAAAATGAAATAACTCTGCAATTATGTCATGAAAATCCTTTTTTTTTATTATACGAGCCATTGAGATCATTAAAAATGCAGAATTTATAAACATTTGAGAAACCAACAACAAAGTGATAAAAACGATATAAAAAATACACTTAATTCCCAATCATTGTAAAGTCATGCAGAGCACAAAATGCATAAAAAAGGAAAATTATAACAGAAAAAAAATGGAGCAATAATAAAGATAAACTTAAATCTGAGTGAAACCACGTCGTTAGTGGGTTTTCCTGGAGGCTTGTTGAACTTCCAGATGAGTAAGAAGAAGAGGGGAGTCCAATCCCCGAAGAGAGAGAGAGAGAGAGAGAGAGAGAGAGAGAGAGAGAGAGAGAGAGAGAGAGAGAGAGAGAGAGAGATGATAACAGTGCAATCGAACACTTAGCAAATGATACAAATTTCTGAGTAATTCGGAGAGAGAGAGAGAGAGAGAGAGAGAGAGAGAGAGAGAGAGAGAGAGAGAGAGAGAGAGAAATCAAACACTTAGCAAATGATACAAATTTCTGAGTAATTCGGAGAGAGAGAGAGAGAGAGAGAGAGAGAGAGAGAGAGAGAGAGAGAGAGAGAGAGAGAGAGAGAGAGAGAGAGAGAGAGAGAGAGAGAGAGAGAGAGAGGATTACAGTGAAATCAAACACTTAGCAAATGATACAAATTTCTGAGTAATTCGAGAGAGAGAGAGAGAGAGAGAGAGAGAGAGAGAGAGAGAGAGAGAGAGAGAGAGAGAGAGAGAGAGAGAGAAAAAAAAAAAATTGCAATACAATAGAAGTTACCAAAAAACAAATCTCTGAGAGAGAGAGAGAGAGAGAGAGAGAGAGAGAGAGAGAGAGAGAGAGAGAGAGAGAGAGAGAGAGAGATGATTACCGTGCATTCGAACAGTTACCAAATAAAACAAATATGAGAGAGAGAGAGAGAGAGAGAGAGAGAGAGAGAGAGAGAGAGAGAGAGAGAGAGAGGCTTGCGGATGACTGAGGGGAAGCAGGAACGAAGGGTGAGTGGACCTAGAGGGACAGATCTCCCTCCCCCAAAAAACAAGGGTCTGGAAATGCCTAGAAATACATATCCCAACTCTCCCGACCTACATAGAAGTAAAAAAAAAAATAAAAAATAAAACTGGGGGAAAAACGGGGAAATATTTTCAACAGGGTTCTCAAAATCGACGATACCCTCAACAAAATATCAGAATTCAGAAAGGATGGTGTTATTTAGATACTGGGATTTGGATTATGGTGTTATTCTTTTGTTTTACTTCTATTGTACACGCACACCAGAAATATACTGTATAGTACTTCTACATTCCTATTTTTTTCGGATTAATTCCTAAATATTTTATATATGTATTAAAGACTGTAAGAAATTACAAACATACATATAAATATAAATATAATTAGAAGTCATATATACATCTATATCTATCTATCTACCTATCATTTTATATAAATATATATATATATATATATATATATATATATATATATATATATATATACACACATAATGTATTTATTCTTATGAAGCTGGTCTAGAATGAGAATAAGTATTTTATTCATATATTTCATTTGTGTATTTAAGAGATGTATAGCCAGCTCA
>NC_090761.1:34411250-34428750 GCF_036898095.1 Palaemon carinicauda
TTAATACGATTCATATTTTCAAATGTATACACACACTATGTTTGAGCCAAGGTCTATACATGTATACAAACTTTGGTTTGAGCTACGTAAATATTTCCATAAAGGGCCATTATTATTGTTCGTTTCGTAAAGACAGTAAAACTTTATTTCCACCATTTACTCGATACTATTTCGCTTTATTATGGGAATTATAAACCAAAATGCTTATCGAATACGTATCTCTGGAAAACTCATGTTTGCTATGCTGGTCAAATATATCTCCATTAAATGCTTTGTATGCTCGGGGAAATAAATATGACATATCATTTGTTTTAATATTATTTGGAAGACTAGAAAAAGGAAGGATGCACTTATCTGAAAGGAAGATTTTCTAGTACATACTGAATAAAAGTTAATATTTCACACATACATATACACACACACATATATACATACACAGTATGCGTATATATATTACACACAAACACATATATATATAAATATATATATATATATATATATAATGTGTATATATTATACACAAACATACAATTAGTGTATATCGGTATACATACACAAACACACACACACACACACACACACACATATATATATATATATATATATATATATATATATATATATATATATATATATATCAGATATATCTTTTAGGTTATAAGAATTTGGCATAATACCAAACGTTGAAAACTGTTTTCGTTGTTCAGAGGCTTTTATTCTAAAATCTACAATTCCCATAAAATGTCATAGAATTTTGAAGACACTTCTCCTCCATTGAATGAACAAATAACATATTTCTTTAAAATCTATGCATCTTAAGTCTAACCTATAAGGTTAACTGCACAAACTTTATCATTGAAAGTCCTGAGATATTCTTACTATTTGATTTCCATTTTCTCATTAAATGGTCATATCAGAAACAGCAGACAACATGATTAATTGAAAGGGGACGATTTTACCGACCACACAATGGGGCACTAACGACTAATAAAAATATTATACATTAACCTAGGAATGCATTTACCATCAGTTTTATTTTTGAAACCAGACTTTTAATTTGTGACATTGATATGATAAAGCAATGACTCGCGTTTTTTTTTTTTTTTTTTTTTTTAATGGGGCCAAAGCATGTTTTTGTTTAACTTTTGCTTTTGCAGAACAATTTCACTTTAACATCTCTTATAATTTTTCATTACAACTGTTCACAAAATGCAATAGGCCTTTTGCAAGGTATACAAAGCATTTGCAAAATCCACTAAAATTTACCATTATGTACACAGTATATTATGTGCCCCTGTACTCTTCATTTGCTAAATATTTGTTTTAATGCCCTGAGCTAATGTATACACCTCCTGATCATAAATTTGTACACAGATTTTATGTTTCAAACACTGCCACTGATCTGTTGTTTTCAACAATCACACTCAGATCCACAAACAAAGCACTACTATTCATATGCGTTGTTGTTAGATTAATCCGGTCTTATAACAACTCAACGAGCCTATACTAAACATTCTTATATCGCAAAAAAATTCGATAGCATGTACTATACACACACACACACACACACATATATATATATATATATATATGTGTGTATATATATATATATATATATATATATATATATATATATATATATATATATATATATATATATACACACACGTTTTTAAGTGTGCACTTCAAGAGGTAATATGATATAACATTACTTATTTCGTTATAAACTAAAAAAAAAAATACTGAAAATTAACTACATATACGCGTATATTCTAATATATTACTTTCATCAATTACTAGACTGCGTTACATCTAAACAGTATAAGAGAGAGAGAGAGAGAGAGAGAGAGAGAGAGAGAGAGAGAGAGAGAGAGAGAGAGAGAGAGCGTGGATGAAGGTGAACTATGATAATAGATTTACTCGGTGTGAAATGTTATCGGTGTCACGTCCATCGCCTGATGTGACAAGCAGTTGAGTTTTTCGATTCCCCCGTCCATTATTCATGACGTATTACTCTTGCAAAGCCTTTGACCGACTTGGACGGTTTCAGAAATATTCAACAATATGTTCTTGCTAATACTACGCCCTCGTGCGTACGGGAAATTAAGAGTGCTATCTAAATATTCATTCACAGGAAATTCACAATCGATAAGATAAAGATATATAATAATAATGTGCTTCGTATTAGCGTTACTTTTATATTTAATGTGTTTTTAATAGATATGAAGCGAGTTCTTATGCCTTTTTAATGTTTTTTTTTTTTAGACGATGCTTTAACTTTTTGTATCTATGTTGCCATCACCATTACCATGATTGTAGATTAATCATTTTACATCTGTTTTCCTGATATTACAGCGACATGTGATGTTAAAATTCTTAACATTGTTTGAAGAGTGTAATTACTATTTACAATACATAATTCAATATAAAATATATACAACGTGTATATATACATACATATATATATATATATATATATATATATAATATATATATATATGTATATATATATATATATATATATATATATATATATATAATGTAGAAGCGTGTACATACATAAATACATACAAAGATATATATATATATATATATATATATATATATATATATATAAAACTTCAGCATTGTTCCATTCCCAGAGTACAACTATCAGCCATTCATTTGCAGCGTATTGAAACTCCTATACACTCCATTATTCACAACCATCTTGGATGTGTTAACCCTTCCTGTATATAGGATTTTCCTATCCATTCATTCACGCCATATATCCAACACTTCCTAGGTTTACATCTCTTATTCCTCCTGACATTTCCGGATTAAAAAATTTTATCCACCAATTTAATATCTTCTATTCTCTCTGAAATTCCATCCAATCTTAAAACCTTTAAATATACCCTTTAACCTACTCTGACCTTTCTACCACTTCACACGTATATTCATATTTCTCACACTTATAATTCTCCTTATCCCACTTATACTAATGAGGAAATAATACTTATATTCTAGATTTTTTTTCATTCTCATTCGTCATCCCCACTTGTACACACACAAAAAAAAAAAAAAAATAACTGATGGCTCAATGATCCTTTCCCCATTTCCTATTCATTTTCCCTTCTTAACTTATACTGAGGTTCATCTCTTTTCACCTTTTACTATCATATACTTTGTTTACTCTATACATATAAAAACATCAAAGGCTTCAATTCTTCCACCATCTATTTAAACATTCATTGCACTATATTTACTGTTTTCCACAAATTATCATAACGTCACAGTTGTTCATATGTACTACCAATTCGTCTTCTTGCATAAATTTTCAAACTCATTTCTCTTCATCATCCCCAATGAGTAGGTTGTCATTTATAAAAATTAATATTTCCATTTTTCATTCTCAAGACATTTTCATAACAGACGTTTTTGCACTTACTTTCTGCTTCCTATTTCTGGCTTCTCACATCACTAGTGGTCAAGGAATCGTGTGATTGTGTCAACAGATAACATGCAATCAATCATTCAATTCAAAATAGACAAAATACAGTATTAACTTGTCCTATATCCACTTTTATGCAAAATAAGTGACTCTCCCTTTTACATATTCTAACTCTATTTTCAAAATGAAAACTTTAAATCGTTCTCAACACCCCATACCTTATACCATAAGAAACACCGCATCGCCTCTCTATAAATCTTTTTATATGGTTTTCCAAACATATATCTATTTCCCTTTACTTTCCAACATGCACATAATTCAGTAAATGTCATCGTTGTCTCAACCCATTGTTCTTACCCTACCATAGCCTTTGGACCATGTCTTCACCGAAAATCTTCCATTTCAACTATTCTGCTTTGCATGAAGGCTATGCATGTACCGTTAATAGTAATGAACTTGATGTATAGATAAGTATTTTTCTCAAAACTAAGGAAGCTTCCATATTAGTCAAGAGCAAGAGTTCTACAACAAAGAGTGTGAATCTCCATTGAATAACATCCAAATAATTACGACCAATTTTCAATTCCAGAAGTAGTATTTTTCTATGAATGCAAACATAACAAAATCATTAATACTGAAATGTTCACTTTAAGAATGATTAAGTGGAGAATAATCCCCCTCACCAAAAACGGGGGGAAAATACCACTAAAAAAATCCTGGCAACATCATGTAACTTTAGCTCGCTCAGCCGGGCTATATAATCTGGCGTAATCCGCCGGAGGAGTTATTACGTGGTGGCGCTTTTAGTATCTTTTCGCTATCAGCGCAGCAAAATTCACGCCCTTCATAAAATTTTTATTCGATGGCTCTGCCTATAAAGGCTGATGCATCCTGCGCGATGTCTTTCATATATCCAAATTTACAACATGGTCTTCCAGCGTGCTAATAAATGATCTTGGTTTCTAATTCTGTAAAGATATTGACATTAATTTGTTAGATTAGCAATTTCCCGTTGACAATTTTTTTTTTATCCAGATTCACAACGTGGTCTTTCAATGTGATAATAAATAATGATTTTCTTAAATCTTTTCCTGTTAAAGATATTGACATTAATTTGTAAGATTAGCAATTTCCCGTTGACAATTTCATTTTTATTCAGATTAACAACGTGGTCTTTCAGTGTGCTAATAGATATTTATTTTATTAAATCCTTTCCTGTTAAAGATATTGACATTAATTTCTTAGATTAGCAATTTCCCGTTGACAATTTCATTTTTATTCAGATTAAAAGCGTGGTCTTTCAGTGTGCTAATAAATCATTATTTTTTCAATTTCTTTCCTGTTAAAGATATTGACATTAATTGCTTAGATTAGCCATTTCCCGTTGACAATTTCATTTTTATTCAGATTCACAACTAGGTCTTTTAGTGTGCTAATAAATAATTATTTCCTTAATTCCTTTCCTGTTGAAAGATGTTTACACTGATTAGTTGGAATACCAATTTCCCGAAATAAACTACTATTAATGAAGTTGACAATTTCGTCTTATTAAGATTCTATAAAAGGATACTAAAGGAGGCGATAAGTTCCTTATTTCAGGAAGTTTTTCCTTTATCATTTCGTGGTCATACGTTTTCTTGAAGTATCCTCTGCGTGTATCTAATTTCATTACTTGTAATCTAACATTAAAATTTTACTTATATTTATTTATGGGCCCTGGTTTCTTCAGGAGTATTATATGTAACTAAATATAATTTACGTAAGATAAGAATACAAGTAGCATTAGAATATATAACATTGGTGATTAATAATAATAATAATAATAATAATAATAATAATAATAATAATTAATAATAATAATAATAATAATAATAATAATAATAATTAATAATTAGTTTCTTAGAAGAATTCAGTTTCCAAAGCATATCTCTCCGTATTAAAGAATGGTCAGGCGATAAAAAAGAACGTGTACAATAGCTAATCATACTAATTGTTAATCCTTTGTAGCTGGGCGACGGTGTGTGAGGAGAAAAACAAAAATACTGCTCACAATATTATTAACTCAACACCATTTTGGATTTGTTTCAACTCAAAAAGGGATAGGTAAGAATCGTCGCCTAATAAGAAGCACTTATTAATAATAAAATTTCCCGTAGATATTTATCCCCAAAGTTGAATTAAATTTACTTTGAGGGTTGATATATATATATATATATATATATATATATATATATATATATATATATATATATATATATATATATGTGTGTGTGTGTAGACACACACACACACCTATATACATATATATATATATATATATATATATAAACATAGGCGTCACTAATCGGAACTTTGATAAAATTTTGATGTCCGCTCACTGAGATTCAAATTCGATTTGAATCTATATATGTTATCTTTGGCTGAGACTAATGCTCGCAATCACGCACGCATATATGCATACACAGACACACACACAAACACACAAACTCAAACTAGAGCAATCATACATTTCTGACCTCTGCCAAAGGCTCAGAATCGCATGGCTATATCATAAGAGAGTAGAGAGAGAGAGAGAGAGAGAGAGAGAGAGAGAGAGAGAGAGAGAGAGAGAGAGAGAGAGAGGGAGAGAGCATCCTCTTGATTATATATGTAACATGCTTTTTATATTCACGTCCCAAGAATATAAGAATCTAGGAGAAAAAGATAGAAGGAAAAAAAAGGAATCAAATTATCTCCGGCGAAGAAGTGAGAGACAGTCGGGTCATACCCTTTTTTTTTTTAGCTCAATATGAACTCATGGTCAAAGGAATTCATAGGTTTTCCAAAAGAGAGAAATATTCTATAATTTATTTCTTAAACTTAAGATAAAAATTATAGGATTCCATAAACAAATCGATTTGCATTATTTCAAATTTCCATATCTCAATAGAACCATAAATCAATACAGGATAACATACGCGTTCCTTCATGTTTCTAAACATTTCGTCGACTAGTCTTATAGTCGTAGTTAAGTTATTCTGTTCATATCTATCTATTAACATATTCATTCATCTTTATCCATACAGTATATATATATATATATATATATATATATATACTGTATATATATATATATATATACATATATATATATATATATATATATATACTGTATATATATATATATATATATACTGTATATATATACTGTATATATATATATATATATATATACTGTATATATATATATATATATATACTGTATATATATATATATATATATATATACTGTATATATATATATATATATATATATACTGTATATATATATATACTGTATATATATATATATATATATATATATATATATATATATACAGTATATATATATATATATATATATATATATATATATATCAAAAGCCAAAATATTCAACCCCGTTAGTAGGTCTTATTGTCAGTGCACATCACGCCATGCACAATATATACACACATATATAATATATATATATATATATATATATATATATATATACAATATATATATATATGTAATATTAATATATATATAAATATATATATATATATATATATATATATATACAGTATATATATATTGTAAACTACATTAAAACGGCGCACTGAGCCAAAGTATGTTACTGAATGGCAATGAGCTTGGCACACGCTTCCCAGGTCTCGGTCGGGAATCACCGACCACCAGTCTATCCAGCAGAAAATACAGTAGGTAATCAAGTCACCGCAAAGATTCCGAGTGAAATGAGCCCAAACCCCTATTGACGTCATAGCCGATCATGTCTCTCACGTTAGCAGCGGTCACAATACATCCCCTTACAAATTTTAAACTATACCACCTAAAATTCACTTTAAGGGGATGTGTTGTGACCACTGTTAACGAGGGAGACAACATGATTGGCTATGACGTCATAAGGGGCTTATTTAGCTTGGAACCTTTGTGGTCACTATAGTGTCTGAGTCAATTGGTGAGCATGGGGCTAGAAATCTCGCATATAAGATTTTAGGAGAAACCGGCTGTTCCCTTCCGACACCAGCCCTCCAAGAAGAAGAAGCGGAATGGGAAATAAAATATATTTCATCATTCACACTGGAATATTTTATTTACTTTACGCATCACTGTGGCCGAAGAGATTACTGTATATATGCTATATAATTAAGGCACCATTGAACGGAACACTTTAGTGAAGTCATGAATAGAATTTATTATTATTATCATTATTATCATTTCTAGCTAAGCTACATCCCTAGTTGGAAAAGCAGGATTCTATAAGCTCAAGAGCTCTAACAGAGAAAAATAGCCCAGTGACGAAAAGAATTAAAGAAATAAATAAAGTATGTGAGAAGTAACGAGCAATTAAAATCGATTACTTTAAGAACAGTAACAACCTTAAAACAGATATTTCATATGTAAACTATAAAAGAGACTTATGAAAGCCTGCTGCAAATTTTGAAGCTCTACTGATGTAATTACCCAATTAGGAAGATCATTCCCCAACTTGGTCACAGCTGCAATATATCTTCTAGAATACTGTGTGGTATTGAGCCTAATGATGGAGAAGGACTGACTATTGGTTTGCAATTAGAAAGTATACAAGAAATGATTCCTTGGTGTTTTGCATTGGATAAAACTATCTTTTCGCGTTACCTCCCAGTCTATTTGGCAGAAATGTTTCAACTTAAAGAGAAATGTCCTGAGCTTTATTCACATTACCTCAAAGGTGGATTCGAATAGAAAATTGTGTCACCAAGCCAATTTGGCAGAACTGCAGTGTTTGACATATACAAGCAGCAATCAACTAAGACTATGGAATGGATGGAACGAGGCTTACAGGATGGCATAAGGTTCAGAGAGATAAAGCCTGGGCATCGTTTCAAGAACTGGAAAAAAAAATCTTGGCCTAAACAGAAAGTAAATCTAAATTTCCTGTATTCCTTACTGAAAACTGGAAACAAGAGCGCATGAGGGAAAAACTTGGTCAAATAACATTGACGGTAACTAAGCAAGAACGTTGTTTCAGATTATCAAAAGATGGTGTCACAGAGATTATTAAGTTGTGATCAACACACGAGGAAGCAGATACTAGGATGATGATCCATGCAAGACATGCAGCCACCGATTATCAGAAAGTTGTAATAATTTCTGTATAGACACATATGTTCTCGTTCTCTCTCTCTCTCTCTCTCTCTCTCTCTCTCTCTCTCTCTCTCTCTCTCTCTCTCTCTCTCTCCATTCTCAGATTCCAGCAAGGATACATCTCAAAAGAGGTAAAAGAAAAATTCAGTGAGATTGATAGACATAAAACGATTTGGGGTCCTCCTGGAAAAAGATATTTGCGCAGCTTAGATTGGTGTCCCTGCCTGTACTGGATGTGACAGTCAGTTCATTTTCTGGACAGGGCAAAATAAAGCCCTAAATCTAATTAACAAGTGCTGTGAATACCTGGAACTATTCACAACATTTGGTAAAGAATGGCAAATCACAGAAAAGGCATTCACTTGTAGCATGTACTGTACCAACATGCACAACCTACTCTTGGCTCGTCACAAACACAAACATCAAGCTCGTGAATGAACTCAGATATGAACAGTTTCATGTTAAAAGGGGCGGTATATCTTTTGGGCAGCTTCCTCCATACAGTGATTCACTGCGGCAACTTACAAATCGAGAAAATTACCAAGCTGCCATATGGCAAAGGAGTCTTGAGCATTCACCTCAAATTCCAAGTCCGACTGATGGTCATGGATGGCATGGCAAAGATGGACAAATGCTTGAGCGATGTTGGTTTACAGGAGTACCAGCCACGGGATGTTGTTTTGGAACTAATGTCTTGCAAATTCTCATAATACTGTGGTGAAAAATTAACGTGTGAGCAATAGATTATTTTGCAGCCCAGCATGTAAGTTACAAGAAGATAATGATTGACCAAATGACACGGACGACAGTGATGGACATCACGATGAGGATATTTTTAAAATAGCTATAAGGCTACAAAACTGTCTAGTGGGAAGATTTTTGGTAGATAAAAGTGCTAATTAAGGTTATGCACAGTTTGACTTTATACGTAGGTTCCCAACATTTATTGGTATCTGTAAAACCACATGACGCTATTGATCATTTTATGTTAGAATTTCATTACCATTTACATATATTGAATACTATAATTTCTACTTATTTCTAAGAATTAAAATATCTGTAAAACACAGATGAGATCCAAATATTAAGCTAAAGTTATGTTAGAAGTAATTTTGTTCTCGTATTGTAGAAAATTATTTTCGTTTCCTAGATATGCATGCTTTATTCTATTTTGATATTATCGCTAAAAAATTAAACCCGATATTGTTTTAATGACTTATGGGTTGATTTATAGTACTAAAAACTATTTTTTTAAACTAAAGACACATATGTAATGAATCGAATCTTTTAGTGAAATTTATCAAAATACATATGAGAAAAGATGTAAGTTTTCCTTTCTTTTCTGTAACTATATTGAAGTAGTAACTGATAAAACTTTAAATCACTGACATTAAAAGTTGTAAATTTATAAATGAACATTTCAATCTCATTTGCAGTGTTGAAAATAAAAATGGGATATGTGTTTTTTTTTATCTTTAAGTTATTTTTCTTTGAAAACTACTGCGATTATTAAAGATTGACGCCAAAGTGGTATTTAGCAGTGTTTCAAAAGTCTATCAACTGTTTTTGAACACTTCGCAAACCATACTACCCAAAAATCATGAAGGAATTTGTTCACAAATAGGGTACCGATATTTTGCCTGGAACATGGACATTTTAAAAGAGAGATTACTCTTGTGCCCTATGTGGATGAGATAATGGTGAGGGGTAGATGGAGATGGTTCGGGCATGCTCTTCGCACTCCCCAAGAAAGATTAGCTCACCAAACTTTTAGTTGGGCTCCAAAAGGCATGAGAATAGTTGGAAGATCCAGACCTACATGGCTAAGGACTATGAAGCGTGAAGTAGATGATGAATGGAGAAGTATTGATTTGAAAGCTCAAAATAGAGACGAATGGCAAAATTTAACCGATGTCCTTTGGGTTAATAGGCGTAGGAGATGATGATACTATATAAGTAGCAAGACAGACAAACTTATTTGGCAATACACAAACGTGTGCACATAGTGTTTGGCCCAAGCTAGATACAAGAGAGAGAGAGAGAGAGAGAGAGAGAGAGAGAGAGAGAGAGAGAGAGAGACTCGAATACTTAATTATAGCATGATATTCATCAAGCCATTCTGGCCCTGGTCATAATCGGAGAACGAGGACACAATCACGTTATCGGAAGATAAAACTGCAACTGTCAATGTTGACGAGGGGAGCCGAGCGGAAACAGGGATCATGAAGGAAACCTCGCACAGTCGTTAATCCTGGGTCCTTGACAAAGGCCGCCGACTGCTGCAGCTATTATGTCACAGGAGCGTGACGTCCAAAAACCAAGGCAAAAGGTTTTCCAAGTGGAATATAATTATGATATTAAATTTAGATGCATACACACAGTGATAGGGATAGTGTATACGGACATTACCATTGTCATTGTTATAAAAAAATAGCTAATATTCATATGGAATAATCTTAAGATTGCATTACCTTGCAAGTAAATATTTCACTGAGTACAAATAGTATCATTAAATAATGATTATAATAAAAAAAGGGCAACTAATGATAATAAAAAATTAAAAAATAACCTTAAAAGTTTATCAAGTTGCAGAGTAGAAATGTTATTATGAAAATTTTATAATAGAGAAAGAAGCGAATAAGCGAAAAAAATTATCGCAGAAATATAAACATTTACATAAATAATAAGTTATGAAAACTTAAATAAAGGCGGCAATTCGTATTACAGCGACCAACATAACTAATATTGCTGTCTTTCTTTCCCAGACACAAAGTAACCCAAGTCCCATTGCTATCATTAACCGTTAGCATAGATGAGCTTCTCTAATGTCAGACCAGTCATTTGTTACTAATTGCTATCCAAACAAAGCGCTACGTGGAGTATAAATTTGCATCGTAAGCTAACCAGCAAACTGAAAAGGGATTTTTCCATCAACTTGACGAGGCTACGTGCGTAGCCCACCTACACACGGATATATATATATATATATATATATATATATATATATATATATATATATATATATATATATGTCTATATATCTATACATACATATATATAATATATATGTATAATATATACATATACACATACCCATATACATATACACAAATATAAACATACATATACACATATACTTATACATACATATATATATATATATATATATATATATATATATATATACAGTCACACACACACACACACACACACACATATATATATATATATATATATATATATATATATATATATATATATATATGGAAGTACTGGGATGGTTCTTGCAATCTTGTGGAACCCATTGAAAAATATTTTTTTTTATTAAAAATTTTCAGATGTCTTCACAAATATTCAGACTTTATATTCAAAATTCTATAGGGTTCCTTTTTATATTAAAGTGCATTTCCATTATTCAACATAGGCCTTCTGAAATGAGGTGTTGTCTTGAAAAGATAGAAACCCCTAGTTATTATTATTATTATTATTATTATTATTATTATTATTATTATTATTATTTTCATTATTATTATTATTACTAGCCAAGTTAAAACCCTGCTTGGAAAAGCAGGATGCTATAAGCACGAGACCTCCAACAGGTAAACATAAACCAGTAAAAAAAAATAAGGAAATGAATAAACAATACGAGAAGTAATGAACAATTAAAATAAAATGTTTTGAGAACAACAACATTAAAAGAGATATTTCATATATAAACTATAAAAAGACTTATATCAGCCTGTTCAATATAAGGACATTTGCTGCATTTTTTAACTTTTAAAAGTTCTACCAATTCAACAACCCGATTAGGAAGATCATTCCACAACTTGATCACAGCTGGAATAAAACTTCTAGATTACAGTGTAGTAGTAAGCCTCATAATAGAGAACGCCTGACTATTAAATTGACTACAAACGTAGTATCAAGAAAAGGATGGTACCGTCCGTGAAAATCTGAATGTAAAGGATGGTCAGAATTAGGAAAAATCTTATGCAACATGCATAAGGAACTAATTGAACGACGGTGCCAGAGATTAATATCTAGATTAGGAATAAGCAATCTAATAAAACGAAAGTTCCTGTCTAACAAATTAAGATGAGAATCAGCAGCTGAACACCAGACAGGAGAACAATACTCAAAACAAGGTAGAATGAAAGAATCAAAATACTTCTACAGAATAGATTGATCCCCGAAAATCTGATAAGACTTTCTCAATAAGACACAGACCTGATGTGTTTCTCAAAATTATCTTGCTGTCAAGAATCAAACCTAAAATTTTAAAACAGTCATACAGAGTTAAAGATACATTATCAATGCTGAGACCCGGATGTTGAGGAGCAACTGTCCTTGACCTACTCACAATCTTAGTTTAAATTTTGTTAGGATTCAGCATCTAGCACCCTAATTTGCACCATGCACTAATTAATAGCTAGGTCACTATTGAGAGATTCAGCAACCCCAGATCTACATTCAGGAGATGGAATTGATGCAAAGAGAGTAGCATCACCTGCATATGTCACGAGCTTGTTTTCTAGGACAAACCACATGCCATGTTTGTATAGTATGAAAAGTAATAGGCCAAGAGTAGTGCCCTGAGGAATACAAGATATCACATTCCTATATTCACTATGGTCCTCATCAACAACACTACTTTGCAATCTATTACTTAAAAATACAATAATGTTGTTGAGAAAAGATCCACCGACTCCCAACTGTTTGAGTTTGAAAACAAGGGCCTCACGATTAACACGGTCAAAGGCAACACTAAAATTAAGGCCAATCGTATGAACTTCCTGACCACAATTAAGAGATTTCTGCACAGCATTGGAGATTGTAAGAAGGGCATCACATGCTCAAAGGCCTTTACGAAATTGCAAACTAGGGAACAGATGATTACCCTCAGCAAACCGATTTAGACGTTTTGCCAAAAGACGTTCAAAAGCTTTAGATAATATGGGATTTATGGAAATTGGGTGGTAATCAATTGGACTTGAGCTACTACAAACACATTTACATAGTGGAGTAACATTACCAATTCTCCAACAAGTGCTAAAAGCCCCCCTTCTTGCTAACTTGCGCAAAATGACAGATAACTTTGGAGCTAAGAAATCTGCAGTCTTTATAAAAAACAAAGGAAAAATACCATTTGGGTCTACACCCCCTTAAGCATCAAGAGATCGAAAAGCAAAATTACTAAGTTTAGCCCCAGGAAAACAGGAACGAAGAAGGTCAAGTTTCTCATTACTCGGCTTACTGTCAAACACATTATTACTCAGACATTATTACTCAGACATGTTCTTATTCATGCTTGGGGTTTGACCATTTTATCACCACGCTGATCTTTGTGGATTAGTAATGGTGGAAAACTTTAGTTTGATCGCCCACATCACACCAATTTAATATGGGTGGCCCTGATTAGTAATACTTTACTGATCATGGCGATACAAAAGCACTTTCACCATGTATAAGGTATCCTCACTCAGAACAGGATACATACATACATACATATATACATGTGTGTATATATATATATATATATACATATATATATATATATATATATATATATATATATATATATATATACATATATAAACTGATCATTAAATAACATAAATATACGCACTAACAGCTCATCTTTTTATAGTAGTTATTTATATATAAATTTCCAGTTAAGCTTAGCAATCTATCCAGCACAACAGGTCCATGTATTGTTCTCCTCTTTACTTAGTTAACTATTCATCTTCTTAAATATGTCATACCCGAAGTCGTATACAATGGAACATTTACGATGACGTAAAAGTAAGTGCGTCACTGCTTTTGCTTTCAAAGGAATGAAAAGATAAAATTCAAAAAAATATACAAAATATCTAATTGTATCCTTATTCTTATTTTGTGTGAATGTATAACAGAATGAAAAAGGGACAGAAACAGAGTAAAAAGATAAAGATATATAGGGGGAAAAAAAGCTGTTTAAAATCTATAAGGAATAAGGTAAAAATGTATTAACATCAACAGCTGTGTTGAGAACAAATCTGTATACTATACTAATATTTAAATATATGGATTTTCCTTCATCAAGTGCTGGTTCCTGATGGTTGTATCCATAGTTTTATTAAGTTGCTATAGAAATTTACCTTTTCTTCTACCAACCAAAATGGACTGATCATCAGGTGAACAATTTCCTGCTTAGTTTAACCGAGACAAAATTGATTGATCATTAAACAGAATGAAATCTCCCCCCCCCCCCCAGCCCCCTTTGACATACATCTCGATCCTTAAGTAACCCCGGAAGAGGAGACGCGAGGAAATTATATTTTTTTGGATCCTGATATGGATCCAAACATGATGAGGAACTAAAAATGTGAAACCTAAAGAAATTGATTGAAAACAGTGGTAATATTTTATCTTATTTGGAATAAAATCAGGTATAAGCTATATGAATATCTATGAACCATAGAAGTGAAGGCTGATTTGTGGAATAAGATGACACAGAAAATAACAGGGACTGCAAAATACGTCCGAGATGAAGATGAAAATAAATACGATGACGTTAAAGATGTCTAACGACGTTCTAGTAACTTGAAAGGGAAAAACCTTAGTAAATAAGTTAAAATGACAGAAATTAAGTAAAAGTCTGAAATAGAGTAAAGACAAATAAAAATCTCAAAGATCAAATGTTTGAAGAAAAGAAGGAATTACAAATAAAAAATAAGTTTCAAATATACATCAGAAAATATAGAATTTTCCGCGTTTTCAGCTATGAGACACATAGCAACATAGTGCGATGCATGTAATCATTATAAATATATTGCATTGTGCACATATAACAACATTACCCAAAGAAAACCAATTGATTTCTATTCTATTGATGGACCAGCTGCGTCTTCAATTAAAGAACTGCATTTATTTATGCAATTGAAAATTTCTAAATTATTTTCCTATTTCTATTTTATACAATTTTTCTTCCAATTAAGTAGCTGAATGACTGAAGTCCCACCTGAGCTGACATTTGGTAAAACGTTCTCAAATCAAACTATATTTGATTTCCTCGTGATTGGTGGAATTCAGGTAACCAAAACTTAAAGAGAAACTATCGTTTTATCTGTGCTAATTCGGCAACCTTTTGTGGATATTCCGTCTGATATATGGTCATGACAGGTCAAAAATAACAATGAAATTTCCAAACACGCTATTTAGGAATTTTCCCGTTGGCGAGGTTTTTGATTTATGGTGAACCTTTCATTTCAATATCTGGAATTTAAAATCCTTGTATCATTTTTACCACAGCGAGTTTTCAGCCAGGATTTTTTTTTTCAGAACACATTGTTACATATTCTTTTACTCCCATTTCATTCAAGGGTTAATGACCTATAATGGCAGTAAGCGCAAATACACATATATTAGAACATATGAATTGAAACCTAAAACTGAAAAAAAATACTGAAGAAAATATAATACACTTGAAACCAATATTAAAAAAATATTCCAGGCCGATTCTCAAATAAGGAAAGAATATGAAAGGATACAGACACCTCCTCTGTCCCCTGGGACGTAGCACGATGACAGAGCACCACTTTGTCAATTCTATCTGTCATCCAGTTAATAATCTCTAATCAATAATGGCCATCCTGACGCTCACTCGCGGAGACTTGACTCACTTCTGTAATTAAGAGGAAATTCAACCTTATAGCTTTGTTGCGGAAAGAATTAAAACCCTTTAGCAGTGACAGTTACCTATTCAACCGTAGAATCCTTTATTGTGCTATGGAGTCATCCTTGAAAACAAACCTAAACGGAGTATAATGAAAATGGTCAGAAAATATCTTGCCTTCTCATTGAAATGTCAGTTACCAACACGGCGATTAATAGATAGATAGATAGATAGATGGTTAACGATCTCCTTTTAAAAAATGTTTTCATTTCCCAACTTACGACGATGCCCAGGGGATGGTATAGTTGTCGAATGTTTATGGATACCATTCTATTGTTATTCATCTCGACAATTTAATCAACTATAGTGTAATTACTATGCTCTGTCAATGAGATTGCTTATCATTTCTGTTGCAGTTTATTGTACTTGCGTGTGAGAAGTTGGAAAAGAAACAATAACTAGTGTACCATCTTTCTAGACGAATAACTGACTAACCTAAGGGCAGTTGAACACGGGAATTCCTGACATATGTCTCTCTGAAGAAGTGCACGTAATTTCTCATCTTTCAAAAATCTTTTTAAATAGGCATATCTTCAAAACATCTCCAAATTAAAAATTCAGCTCACTACTGGTCTATACTACTTTTTGAAAGGGAATCAGTATTTGATAAAAAAAACGGGTGACGTTTGCGCTGTGACGTTTATAACTTCCCTTGTACAAGTAATAAATAGAACAAATTACAGGACGAAAATATTATCCTCCGCTCTCTATTTAGACCTTCACAGCTATCTCCAACCTACACCACTACCACCACCCACAACAGTAGCACTATCTAAACTACATCAACTTCAGCTCTGTCATCATTAATGTCCAACCACTTCTTCCAGTATACTAAAAAAATATTGAGAATTCACACTATCATCCACTTACCCCAGGTGACCACCACCACTAACATCGCCAGCCTATACCATTAGAAAATTCCCATCATTAACATCACTGCCATGAGATACAGTAGATAAATTAAAAATGATACCCTCGCGTGGTTTCATTAATTAGAACTATGATTACTGGCAATTTATAGTTTCTTTAATCAGTATCATGTAGTGAAACTGGTTGTGCCCAGGTGCTTGATCAAACAAAATTTGTTGAGATAACAGTTCAAAGCCGATGAAACTGTGTGCTCAGAAATTTGAACTCCATTGACTTCCATTTTTCTGAATAAAAAACTGAACTCGCAATTGGAAGGCCACCATGAAACGGGCAT
>NC_090761.1:34436250-34438750 GCF_036898095.1 Palaemon carinicauda
AAAGTACGCAAATACCGTCATATATTTTCCATCTCAATTGATAATTAATGGGAAAAAATCAGTTTCGGTGCGAATAAAACCAAACTCTCTTTCTCTCTGTTTCACATTTTTACACATTGCTCTTCTCTTCCATGTAAAATTCTAGGTATGATTTTTTATCAAAATTTTACCGTTGAGAAACATACCCGATCTGTTTTTTTTTTCGTCAATTGCACAAAAGAATGGCAAATTGAGAAAGTCTAATATTTTTGGTAACCAATCTATACTGAGGTAATTTTTTTTTCAATTTCTTTAATCTTGCTAAGTTTTGAATATCATCCTCCTATTTTGTCTTCAGATGCTGACTCTCGTCTTCATTATTTTGTTGTAGAAAACATTTGTCTATTAAATATCCGGTCATTCAGTTATTTATTTGTGCCCGTTGCGTAAGATTTTTCATAATTCTGACCAACATTTGCATTCAGATCTTCCCAGTCTGTATTATCTAATTCGTAGTATCAAGTAAGGTGAAAATTCTAATAATCTAGTCCTCTCCATAATAACGCTCAATAACGCCCAGCAATTAAAATTGTTTTTATTCCAGCTAGGACCAGATTGTGGAATGACCTTCCTAATCTGGGAATTGAATCGGTGGAACTTCAGAAATTCAAATTTGTTGCAAATGCTTTTCTGCTAAAAGATTAACATAATCCTCGTTTCATAGTTTATATATGGCTCTCTATTTGACGTTGTTACTCTTTTCAATATACCTTATATTTGTTTATATTCCTAATTTATAGCTTATTGATTATTTCTCTATTTCCTTTCGGCACTGGGCTACTACTGTTGGTTCTACTTTTCCAATTAGCGTTATAGCTTCTACCGTCTAGGATTACGGTTTCCTTTGGATGACTTTCCGAGTTAATTAAAGTTATAAATCTGAAACTTTCCCTGCCTTTCTCTCTTCCTTCTCGGATAATACATAACCGTCAGGAGAGGGGAGGGGGGGGGGGATTCCACAACAGTTAATTTCATTTGTCCCTTTTGCAGAAGCCTTTGACTTGAACAAATACGCACACAAGGTGGTTAATACTTGAGGGGGATTAGATGATCGTTTTACCTGACATGGAATATTATGCAGATGTTTGCGTCTTATCGTTGCTTGCAAGGTGTAGAGAGAGAGAGAGAGAGAGAGAGAGAGAGAGAGAGAGAGAGAGAGAGAGAGAGAGAGACTTTCACTAACATTTAAACATCAGAAATAGAATTGTGTTAGACTAAAGCAAACATTTTTAAACAATTTACCTTGATTCCAATATTACTAACGCATATTTCACAATTTTTCAAATTATAAAAAAAACAGGTGGCGTGTCTAACATTCATTTAAAGCTAATTGCGGTTGATAACTGTAACCAAAAAATTCTGCTAAGTAAAAATTATATCTTATGCACAACCCATGACAGTGAATCGATTAAAGAAAATACAGTTTCATTATAAGTTTAAGCCTTTTAAGAGAAAGACTTTGCTTTTCGAGATTGATCTTTGAGTTCACAAATTACCTTCGCCTGAGAAGTACATTTTCTTTTTTTCAAAAGGTAAAGTTGTCTGTTTGTTACAACCCCTGTGTGAAAACTGATGGAGGATTAATTTCTTTTTATTTGAAAGATTTAAAATATTCAAAGGATCAAAGATTAGATGTTGGCGTTGATGCGAATTTCTATGTATGTATGAATGTATACATGCATAAATGTATATATAAATAAGATGCTACTAATTTCCGACACTTTGTTATAGCTTCTACACCACCGAGTAGTAAATGAACATAAATTTAATGACCCAAACACTTATGCCATTCAATTTTCAACTAATTATTTTTAATATTACCTCAAGGTTTATTTCATAATCATTAGAAAAACGGTTACAATCACTTGATAATACATTTGCTTTTCCTTTCAGAAAACTTGTAGCAAATTTATCAACTACACCAAAAAGACAAATAGGAACAATAATAGAAAAAATAAACATAATAAAGATGATTAAAGCAAGAAAATAATAATAATAATAATAATAATAATAATAATAATAATAATAATAATAATAATCCAATTCAAAAGTTTCAGAAATAAAATTAATCCACATGACACGTAAAAAGTTAATATTAATGAAACGAAGAGAAAGATGAGATCTCATCGCTGAAACACCAAAAGCTATGGAAATAAAATCACCCGCAGTTAAAAATAATATACAAACATCCCGCCAGGTGTGGTTTGTTCGTCAGTTAGTTCCTCTTCATGCATACGTAAACATCAAACCTGACGGGAACCCCCTGGGTCCCTGGCCGTTTAGTTAAAAATGGCGTTTGTAAATTCATTTTCCCGTTGAGTGAAATATTCAGGATTCAGATTCTTTTAGTGTCAAAGACAGGCGGACAGAATGATTAAGCGTTAGCGGGTGACAATAGACAGAAGTACATAGCAGAGAGAGTCAATAAGTGAGCGTAAAATTGAAGGATCTAGATGGATAT
>NC_090761.1:34443750-34471250 GCF_036898095.1 Palaemon carinicauda
TGCTCACCGATGGTTAGTCAAAGCAGCATCGACACCTCATCAAATCACCCCCTCCAATCTTGCACTCCACATCAGCGCTTCCACGGATGTCTACGACCACCTCTTCATGTCGTACCCTGAAGTTTTCCGTGAGGAACTGTGCCAAATGCCCACGGTTCCACCAAACACTGTATTTATCACTGTATTACGGTAGTATGTTGGCCAGGGCACCAGCCGCCTGTTGAGATACTACCGCTAGAGAGTTATCTGGTCCTTTGACTGGCCACACAGTACTACATTGGATCCTTCTCTCTGGTTACGATTCTTTCCCTTTGCCTACACAGACACGGAATAGTCTGGCCTATTCTTTACAGATTCTCCTCCTCTGTCCTCATACACCTGACAACACTGAGATTACCAAACAATTCTTCTTCACCCAAGGGGTTAACTACTGCACTGTAATTGTTCAGTGGCCACTTTCCTCTTGGTAAGGGTAGAAGAGACTCTTTAGCTATGGTAAGCAGCTCTTCTAGGAGAAGGACACTCCAAAATCAAACCATTGTTCTATAGTCTTGGGTAGTGCCATAGCCTCTGTACCATGGTCTTCCACTGTCTTGGGTTAGAGTTCTCTTGCTTGAGGGTACATTCGGGCTCACTGTTCTATCTAGTTTCTCTTCCTCTTGTTTTGTTGAAGTTTTTATAGTTTATAAAGGAAATATTTATTTTAATGTTACTATTCTTAAAATATTTAATTTTTCCTCGTTTCCTTTCTTCACTGGGCTAATTTCCCTGTTGGGGACCCCTGGGATTATAGCATCCTGCTTTTCCAACTAGGGTTGTAGCTTAGCATTTAATAATAATAATAATAATAATAATAATAATATCAAAACGACAGGTGCCATTGTTTTGCAGCCGCTAAACAAACGTTAGCCGAAAAGGAAGAAATGAGAGTTTAGGGTCTCCCCTTTCTCCTTTTGGCTTTTCTAACTCTCATGTTAAAATGCATCACTAGCAGTCTATGTTGTATAACACATGCTTCCCCCCAAAATCCCTTTATAATTCTTTACAATTATTTACAAATTCTAACCATGGTATAATCTATTTAGCTCTCCACTTCTCCACTGTCATAGGTTATTCGGTGTTTATCCAACTCCTGAAACCAGGCGTTCATACATAACAATTCATTTCTAAATCTTCATCCCTAATCCCAACCACATAGCCTCCATGGCCCTCCTCATATCCATACCCTGTCTTCCCCACTCTGGCGTTAATGTCTGCTCCTAAGTTTAGCTTATCTTCCTCTTTTACTCTTCTAAAAGGTGCCTCAAATTCCTGTCTTAATAATTCTTTTTTTGATATTGAAAACGCATCTGAGGGGCATATTATGAAATTATATTCACTATCTGATCATTTGTTCTCTTTACTTCTACCTCTTTTTGCCTATGATGACCCCAACTCATTCTTTCCTCTCGTGACCCGCTGTATTTGAGTTTATACCCATTTCCTATCTCTCTAGTTCCATTTACTTTTCAGGAGACATCCTGCACACGCAGGATATATATCCTCCTTCTCTCCATTACATCAACTATCTCCCTCAATCTTCCCGTTAGTTTATCAATATTTTAGGTACCTATATGTTCTATTTCGTCACAAGCTTCTTTGACCATAGCCGCAAACCCTGCCTCGTCCATTTATTACACCACTAGGTGGATCATGACACAGGGGACGCCTAGCCACATCCACTTTTATAAATAGCATCAGGCATAGTTCATAATTTGGCAGAGGACTTAAACGATCTCATGCCCTTACAGTTATCAACTACAGTTATTGGTGGTGGGCCTAGCCTTTGACTAAATAGTACAACTGCAAGGCAACAGTTTCCACAGTTATTGGGAGTGGACTAAGCCTTTACCTAAAAATCAAGACTACTACAAGGCAACAGTTGTCCATTTAGTAGCTTTCAATGTCAAGCAAGACACGGTGGTAGGATTCTCACACCCTTACCACAAGGTAATGCAGATTTGCTGATCAAGGCGATACAGAAAGCCTTTCACCAAGTTAAGGTAACCCCACTCAGAAAGGGTTATGTGTACACAGGTGAAATACTGAAATAGATTCATTTATATTTCATGAAGCATGGCGCACAAGTGCATACTCATAAAAGGCTAATTCTACGTTATCAAGGCATGATATGAGCAATATATATATATATATATATATATATATATATATATATATATATATATACATATATATATATATATATGTATATATATACATACATACATTATATAAGGTGATTTATATTGATGCTGCATAAAATAATAATCTTAACCTCTTACCATTCGTTAAAAAAAGATGGTAATAAAATTACAATGTATAACAAAACGATAAACAAGAAAAGTTATACAAAACAATAAGAATAATAACAATAATGACCAAAACGAGTAATAAAATTGATAAAAACAATAAACGATGAAGACAACCCAAATAAAAAATCCAAAAATTCCTCTCTTTACAACTGTACTATTATGGTATCTGGCCACCTCAAAATCATGTCAACTAAATCAATCTCAACACATGCAGTCATATTAATTCCGTGATATCCTCGAGATGATCAACTTTTAGGTGAGGACACTCCAAAATCAAACCATTGTTCTCTAGTCTTGGGTAGTGCCATAACCTCTGTACCATGGTTTTCCACTGTCTTGGGTTAGAGTTCTCTTGCTTGAGGGTACACTCGGGCACACTATTCTATCTAATTTCTTTTCCTCATGTTTTGTTAAAGTTTTTATAGTTTACATAAGAGATATTTATTTTATCATTATTCTTAAAATATTTTATTTTTCCTTAAGTTTCCTTTCCTCACTGGGCTATTTTCCCTTTTGGAGGCACTGGGCTTATAGCATTCTGCTTTTCCAACTAGGGTTGTAGCTTAGCAATTAATAATAATAATAATAATAATAATAATAATAATAATATCGGAGTCACGATGCTTGCATAGCATCAAAAAATTCAATTCACAACTGATTTCTCAAAATGGTTATACGATCTTGAGAAGGTCGACTAAAAATGATGATTCTGCCAACCTTCATCTAATTCTCCCAACAGGGTCTTGAAATGTCTTGCTAATACACAAACCCATACAGATACAGATAAAAAAGATCATTCCAACTTCTTTGGCGGTAGTAGTAACACAAGTATAAGTACAAAGCAATACACAACAATACTAATGATACTGATAATATTGTAGAAATAAAAAGAACCGATATCTGCAGATTTCAATAACTACGTTAATCTATTTTCTTCTCTGAGAAGGGATCAGGACTTACTTTACTTTAATTTCTGACCCGAAGCATAAAACAAAGCATAAATACAAATATTAGTTTCACACGATCACAAAGTCATCTAACAAATATTGGTAAGAAAGTCAAAATGGCTCAACCTAATACTACTGATTTATATACCGATTTAAATAAAACCTAATTCCTCTAAGCAATTTTTATATAATAAAACTATGCAAAAATGAAATGCGAGACCCAAGCATAAAAGAGAAGTTGCTATAACTATCCAAAGATAATAGGGGAAAATAGAATAAAAAAGTAAATAACATTAAGCAAAATAGACGTTTGTTAAGAATAAAAAGCAATAAAAGCTACCGAATCAATCCAAATATTTCTAGTTTCAGTGTAAGATCCCGTTATAAATAATTTACAGCAAACACACCCACTTTCAGTAACAACTGCAACAACAGAAGCTACTACACGTAGCGAACCACATTCTACAACAGCGACAATCGCAACAACAAGACCAGACTCAATATCAAAACATCATTTATATTAACTACAAGGGCAACCACTCTCGAAATGTCAAATAATACAGGAATAGAAGCACCAAGTAATAATAGAAACAGCAACCACAGCAGTAGCCGCAGCAAGTTCTGGTTGAACAGCAACATGACAATAAGAGCTAACACAGTCTCGTTAATCCTTTAGAGAGACAGGGAGAGATTATTATTAAGCCATTTAATCTAAATAACAATAATATCACTTTCTCAGTTCCAGGATTAGCTGGCCCATTCAAGTTCTTCGAGATAGAGAGAGAAATCTCTACGATTGTTGTCCTAAGGATAATATTGATAAAAATCACATTAAAAGCGATACCCTTATTGTAAAAATAGTATTACGCTTAGTTTGCATAAAAATATGAATATCATTAAGTCACCCATCTGTACTTTGAAAATATTGCTGATCGTTTTCAACATCATTATCCAATATACATATCAAACACCAACAGAATCGTAATAAAACACAAAAATTTTCATATTACATAACTTTGTACGTACAAAATCTTTCTGTAACACTTCCAGGCAAGTCCATTTGCAAGTAGTTAAATTACTTAATCAATTTCATCTCTGCATCTGTAGAAAAAGGAACGACCCATTCGGGAAACTAATCTCTTCTTTTATTCACTATGCAAATTAGTTATATAACGAGCCAAGTATTGGGGATTCATTGCGAAAGATTTTATTCGTGGATTATGATAGATAAACTTTGAATTAATAGCAACAACAATAACAACAATACTACTACTAATAATAACAATAATAATAATAATAATAATAATAATAATAATTATCTTGAAAAAAATATTGAACAGCCATGGGCACTTAACACACAATCAGATTCACATTCGACCCAAACCATTTTCTCTCATATCTAGATACTCTTACAACGCTTTGTTCCATCATGAAAGCTCTATGGCTATTCTCAACGACACCCATAATGTTAATCTATATCGTTTACTCTGAACAGCCTAAACATAACATTTCTTTTCTATAAATTATATCTTGAAGTTTTCATAGATCAGCGTATAACACATGCAGCCTTTTCCCGTGGCTTTTTAACCTTTCACTCGCCCTCTTCCCTGCCTAAATTTCAAATGTTCTTCCCTATCACACTCTCTGTCACCTGTGTAACTTTCTTCATCAAAATCCTACAATGTATCCGGACTTTATATCAAGTAGCCTTATGACCGGATAATTGTGACAGTCGTCCTTATGAACTTTCCCAGAATAACGTGGAACCGTTATTCTTATAACCCCTTTTCCTTGGCACCTTCCACTCAGTTAAACGTACCTTACAAATCATGGTTAGCCACTTAATCTGAGCATCATCATCATCTACTCTTGGTATTTTTCTTGAACCTCAAACTCCAATTGCACCTTTTAATCCGAGATTAATTATTTCATCACCTTTTCTCCCATAGGTCTTATCACTTTCCCCCATTCTTATTTTGTAATATTGGTCATATTTTTCTATTTCCTTTTACTCTTGACTATTTTATCAGTCCTCCTCTATGCCTGCACCTTACCATCTCTATTTTTATGCAAATGCACCTAAAATAATCCCTTTTTTTCCCGGAACATTAGTGTCTTAACTTCACATCTAAGCACTTACTATTTGGATTATCTCTTTACTAATAACAAGTCCCTTCTGGCCCCATTGCCCCAAAATTGAACTTCGAAAATTCTCCATTTGCCTCCTCGGTTTCTTCAATTCACTCCACAGTTATCCATTATATCTTTATGTGGTCTTCATACTTCCTTCCTAACAAACTCACCTGTGGTAATTACATAAACATGAATATTTTCATACTTTCTTCTCCAAGTCTCTCTCTCTCTCTCTCTCTCTCTCTCTCTCTCTCTCTCTCTCTCTCTCTCTCTCTCTCTCTCTCTCTCTCTCTCTCTAATATATATATATATATATATATATATATATAAACACACATATACATACACACACACACACACACACACATATATATATATATATATATATATATATATATATTCCAAACCAACACACATGCAGAGAAAAGGAAGGAATTTGTATATAGCGAACCATGTAGCGCTGTGTACCTGTTGTATGATTTAAAAATTCACAGCAATGCAATATAGAGCTTTTTGCATTTATCATTCTGCTTCTTTAAACATGACGCAGATCCCTGGTCTTCTGTATACTTCAACCATGGCAAAGTATACACAGAATGACATACCTTTTAAAAAAATAATTGAAGCATAAACCTATCTTCCATAAAACGAAAGGATGTATTGAGGGAAACAATACAGCATATATCAACGGTCCCATCCTCAAAAAAGCTGTCAGGAATATTATATTCTAAATGTAGGATATCTTTCATGAGTATGTGCATAGATAACACATTCACATATACGTTAATATATGCATACTTTCATATTATTCATATATAGAGAGAGAGAGAGAGAGAGAGAGAGAGAGAGAGAGAGAGAGAGAGAGAGAGAGAGATATTATGAATTAAATATATTTCTGACAACAAAAGAATACCCCCATAATGCTTAAACCTTCTGCAATATAAATCTGTAAAATACAAGAAATGGGAACCAATATTTACTTGAAGCTTACATTTGAAAGGCATAAACTAGTTATATTATTTTTTCCAAATGGTGTTTTCTACTTATAGCTAATTTAATCTACAAGACAATAGTGAAAATAAAAGAACCTGATAAAGGATTATATATCAATAGCAACACTTTGAGAAACACTATGCATGCTCATTGGCAATAGAATCCATTCAGTTATATTCAGTAAAGTATCAGCATTTCAGAATATTAAATTGGATCAAATTATTAACAGAATAATTTTTGAGGAGCAATAAAAGCGAGATCATAGTCACACTGGCATAAGAATAGCATAATCTGAGGTCCCATTAGAGAAACTGAAAATTGCAGACTACAAGGACATTTTAGCTTTTTCTTAAAATAAAATTGTTATCGATCAGATCTTCTCATGCCTAATGGATCATAACCACCCATTGTGATCAGATAAGAATAGGTATCTATAGACAGTGGGATGCCTCAGTAGCGGTTACAAAGTCAAGATTAAGGTGAAGCATGTAAACAATATCATCTGACACAATTTTGACTGGCTATAATTTTCTTCGTTTCTACAAATACATCCAACCTATATGGGTTCTAGTTTCTTCATAATTTAAGAAATGAATGATGAAGTGTTCATTTTAAGATGTATTCAGTGAAATAAAGTAACACTGCTTTCTACTGCTTCTTCAAAAATCATTCATGCTTCTTCAAAAGGTATGTTGAATTTGGATAAGTTCATCTTTGTGATGTTCTAGAAGAAATAAAGATCTTATCAACTGCTAGAAAGAAAAAGCAGTGACGTATATTTCAAGAACAAATTCTTCATTGGTAACTAATTAATCGGGTAGGGCAGTTTCACTGTATATCACATAAGATCATTCACTTAAACGAAAATAACAGTGTTCATTATCTTTTCCTCACTCCCAGGTAAAGAGAGAGAGAGAGAGAGAGAGAGAGAGAGAGAGAGAGAGAGAGAGAGAGAGAGAGAGAGAGAGAGAGAGAGATGAATATAATCTGATATCGATCACAGTACATTGGCGTATTATTATCCCATTGAAATGCATTCGCTATGAAATTTTTCACAAAATGATAAAAAAGTTAGCTTTCATCCTACTCAGCAGACGCAATGCGTTTATTGACGAAGGAAGTGGAAAAAGAAGATATTATAAAAAGGATGATCCAAAAAGGAAATGTGTACATGGTGTGTGAGTGTCGTTAGGTGATAACTGATTTTATTTCAACGGATCATGGGTTTATATACAAGCCGTTCCAAGCAAGAAGGTCACAAAAACTCAAAGAGAATCATTCATGAACAGGCAGACTTCAACAAGTTGTAATCAGTTCGAGGGGGAACTATATACAGTATATAAAAAACAAAAATACCGTTACAGTGTACGAGAGTGTGTGAAACACGTGTGGTACATGGCTCCCCCCTAAAAGAGACATACATGTGAAATAAGGCACCCTGCTCTGGAGAGGTGCACAGCAGGAGGGTTATCTTTCCGGAGACATGCAGGTTTAAGGCGATCAATGGAGATCCAGTCTTTTTTGCCATGAATGTTAAGTATGAACTCCTTTGTTGTTCAAGGGATCACGAGGAAAAGGCCCGTATAAGGGAGCGTTAGCGGTGGTTTGCTGGTATTGTTGCACAGGAAAACATGCCTGATGCCTGATGCCCACAATTAAGAGGTGAAAGTAATATGCTCAGGGATATTAAATCGCTCTATCCATCCTGAGAGTAAAGCGGATGTACATGAAGCAGACGTTGCAGTTTGCATGGGGATGCCTTCAGGCCAACGAGTGGAACAGTCAATGACGGTAAACAGGTAACGATATCCTTAAGATGTGGGTAGGAGACCTACTACATCGACATGAATATGGGCAAAATGATGCGAAGGAAAGGTGTCCACTCATGAATCCGTGTGTTGATGTACTTTTGAAGTTTAACATGAAGTACAGGTGCTGACCCAATCATTAGATCAGGGCAAGAGATGTGAAAGGCTGTGAATGAAATCAAACAGCTGTTGGTGCAAGGAAGTAGATGTCGAGGTCTACCAGTACTGACATGACAAGGAGGGTGACGTTGGAATCGTCGAGGGGGATGTCTTCCAATGGAGGGATGTGCAGGATGTCCTACATGCTAGGTACTTTGGGTCTTTTCGTTGGGGCTCTGCCTCGGTGTTGTAATCCAATCCCAAGAGAATGGTGGCAAATGCATATCTTGACAGAACATCAGTAACGGGATTCATTTTCCCATGGACATAAAGAAGGGTACAATTGTATTCAGACAAGACAGAGAGATGTTGGATTTGATGGGTGGACCAGGCGTCGGATAGTCGAGTGAAGACGTGGACCCGAGGCATGTGGTCTGTGCGAATGACGAAGGGCTTACCTTATAAGAAGTGGCAAAAGTGACGGATAGCCCAATACACCACCGCCTTGGACAGTTTTCCACTGAAGAAGACCAATGGGTGGGGTCAGCCATTGACCACCTACTCATGTACTTCACCAATAGCAACATCGCTGGCATCAGTGGAAAAAAAGGGAGAGGGGCATGGGGCACAGGAAAAGTGAGAGCAGGAGTGGATGACAGAGTATTCTTAGCGTTGTAGAAGGCCGATTCTTGAAGGTGACCTGACTTCAGGGGTTTTGTCTTGGCTTTAAGGGATGTGCAAGAGGGGAGCAAGAAGCAAGACTGGCAGCAATGGCTCGCAGGAAACAATGATAATAGTTGATCATACCCAAGAATTCTTGCAGTGCTTTGCTGGTCGAGGGTGTGGGGAAGTTCTGATTGGCTTCTACCTTCTCAGGAGGGGGTGGACTCCTACAAGAGTGATGCAGTGCCCTAAGAACGATACTTCGCTGGCGCCAAAGGTACACTACTCATACCTGACTACAAGGCATTTCTGTTGTAGTCAGCCGAGTATGATGTGTAGGTGACGGAGGTGTTCTTCTTTAGAGGAAGAGAACACAGAAGGGGATGTCCCCTAAGATGCCATTCATGAGTCGTTGAAGAGTGGCCCCAGCATTACGAAGGTCAAAACAGGAGTAATTAAAGGTGTATGTACCAATTGGGGTGGAGATGGCGGTCTTTTGGATGTCAACTTGGTTCATGGGCATTTGATGATACCCTTTTAGGAGGTCGAGCGTGGAGAAAATCTTCGCTTTGTGCAAGTAGGAGGTCACGTCAGCGATGTTTGGGAGGGGGTAGTGATCCGGTTCTGTCTGAATTAGATGCTTGTAATCACCACAAGGGTGAAGGGAGCCATCTTTCTTCTGGACAATGTGCAAGAACAGCAACACTGGGCTTGAGGCTTTTTGGAAAAGGCCTATTTCTTCCATTTTTGGGAACGTTTGTTTAGCAGCTGCCAAACGATCAAGTGAAAGACGCCTGAATCTGGCAGGAACTGTGGGCATCTGGCGAAGTTCTAGACCGAAGACTTCAGGGTACAAGGTGAGAAGGTGGGCATAGGCATCCGAGGGTACGCTGATGTGGAGAGTAAGGTCACAGGGGGCTGGTTGGAGAGGTGTCGATGAGTAAGAGTCTGTGCTGACTAGCAGTCAATGAGCGACATCAACCTGGAGGTGATAATGTGAGGGGAAATCCGCACAGAAGATTGGCAATGTGACGTCAGCAACGAAAAACTTCCAGCAGTATCTAGTGCTTCTAAATGATAATGCGAGGTTCTCGTAACCATAGATGGGTATCCCAGATCCGTTGGCAGCTACCAGGCAAACATCGGCAGATTTAGACAGACTATGTCTTGTCCTGGAGAGTGGCCTTGGCAGAAGAGAACAGCAAGCATCCATGTCTATCAAAAATTGCATGCCTGTACCTGTATCATGTAAAAGGAAAAGATTGGTGACTGGGGGTGATATCACCAGAAGCGATGGCCTACCCACTGACAACCGTTCGCACATTTCTTCGCAGCAACCCCGAACCTAGAGTGGTAGTAGCATAACTGCAGCTGATGGGTTTTGGTAAGTGACTGTAGAGGTTGTTTAATGGGCGTGAGTGAGTGGTGATTATTGAGTGGCTTTTTGGGCGCTCTGGACGTTACGTGGTGGCCGTCTGTGTCCTACTGCATACCCGTCAGCTTCGGTCGATGTTGAAAAGTTGTCCACTTCATAAGGAGTGGGGGCACTGATGGAGTTCTTGAAGATGTTGAAGTGACTGTCCATAAGGGCATCAACTTTGGTCATCAGTTCCTTCATGGGAAAAATATCAACATCGGGTATCGCAGCACGTACAGGTTCGGGTAAGCGTCGTGCGAGCGATACTGGTCATTTCCCTGAGGGTGAGCGAGGCCTTTGGTCCCCCAACGGTGGTTGAGAAAGCTTAAAGAGCTTGGCTATATGACCAACTGGCAATGGCAAGTACTGCTCCAAGAAGTATGTTTTGAGGGTGTCGTACGCTACTGGGGTGTCCACTTGCTCGCAAAGCCAATCGGAAATTTCTGGGAAAGTGTCCTCAGGGATCGCCACAAGAAGATAGTCTTTTTTGGTGCTTGACTGAGTCTCACTCTTGATGCGAAACTGGACTTCAGCATGCTGGAACAAGCGGAACACTTGTTCACTGGTGAAGGGTGGCAGTTTCATTGAGGTGGCGTGTGATGAAGAGGTAGGGTCGATGGGTGGCATCTTCAAACGGAGAGGCGTGCTGAATGCAACTAACTATTTCAATGGATCATATGTTTATATACAAGCCGTTGCAAGCAAGAACAATTTAAAAATTCAAACAGAATCATTCATGAACAGGCAGGCTTAAACAGGTTATTATCAGTGTGAATGGGAGTGATATATAAAAAAAACAGAAATACCGTTACAGTGTACGAGCATGTGTGAAACACGTGCGGTACAATAGATTGATAATCATGGCTGGTCAATCCAGTGATTCAAAAGTATTCAAAATCTTAGTAATGCAGTGAAATTGTAAATTTTGAGAGCCTGCAATCTCTTGTAGGGAGTAAAATTTGAGATATATCGTCAACCAATTAACCAAATGTAAGATTTTTGGTGACGTGATAATTTTCATCTGGTGTATAAACTTGACATACTATACGTAAAGAATATGGAAGCAAACCCTTTGGGGAATGACTAGTGACCACTAACTCCCGAACCATTGAAATGTTTCCACGTGTTCTTAGAAATTATCATTTCCATCCTAAATTTAATTAGAATTTTCTTGAATTACACAAAATATAATTAGGTTGTGGTGGCGCATAGCAAACGTTCTTGACTGGTGATCTGCCGGACAGGGGTTGGAGTCCCGCTCAAGCTCGATAGTTTCTTGTAATATCTGCAACATCACCATCCTTGTGCTAAGGATGGGGGGTTTTGGGAAGACTATAGGTACACCTGCTAAGTCATCAGCAGCCATTGCCTGGCCCTCCCTGGTCCTAGCTTGGGTGCAGACGGGGCTTGAGCACTGATCATATGCATATATTGTTAGTTTCTGAGACACTGTCCTGCTAGCGAAGGCATTGTCGTTCTCCCTTGCCTCTGCCATTCATGAGCAGTCTTCAAAAACTTTTAAAATCAACTTACGAGTGACCATGACAAATTAATATATTGCATAAGGGGGAACTACAGAGGAGGAAGATGGAACTCTCTTCCTGGATGCAAGAGCAAAAGGTCAGAGTAAATGCATAAACTCTCTGATAGTATTACAAAAGGCTTTTCATTTCAATAAATGATAACAATCAGCTTATTTCTGCAAGAAAAAAAGTTTATTTCACGTAAGAAGATTCTGCTTTCATTTCACTTAATCCAACCAGGCATGTAATAGACTACAAAATGTTAAATGCTATTGTATTATCATAAAAAGACAAGTGAAACAATTGCATGTACACTAGCACATTCACAAATAAACGAACATATATATATATATATATATATATATATACACAGTATATATATACATATATATATATATATATATATATAGTTCACTATAATGGTAGGTTTGTATTTTGATAGCAGGCACCAAAATATTAAAATGATGTGCCAGGGAAAAGTACGTAATTTGTGTTATCTTTGTTCCTAAACTATCTACAGCAAGGACAATTTTCTTTAAAAGTGCAAATGGACATGTGTATGGGGTGAGCAACGTGATGACCAAAATTTAGAAATAGGTTAACGATGTGAAAACCCGATTAACATTAAGAATTATCGAGTATCAAAATACCTAGTCAATGATATGATGCATAACCTCCGGGAGGCAGGTAAAATTGTAGATACTCAATAATATTGAGCCTTGAAAATGCGTAGAAGACAGGCAATTACTAACATTGCATAGTGAAACTCGGATGACGGGAATTGGAAGAAAGACAAAGATGGAAGATTAAAATCTTTGTTAAATTTCACAATGGAAATCTAGATGAGGAATTGCTTACGTTCTAAAGGTACTCGATAAAATAACACTAAAGAAATAATAAAATACAAATAAACACTGCAAACACCTTTCAGAATACATGGCTCTTGCGAAATAGGGTATGTATGTATATATATATATATATATATATATATATCATGGATTTTTGTTATACGTAGAACAGTTGGTGATGGCGGAGCATTGGACTGAATTGCTTACAGGAGGTTAGCTGACCTGGAGTATGCTGATGACGTTGTCCTTATAAGCAAATCGCCACAGGACCTGCAAAGCTTGTTTACCACAGTGCATGAAACGTCGCATTAAGTGGGGCTCAAGAAAAAAAAGATGAAATATCATTGGAAGGAGAAAGAATTAATGAGGCGGAATCATTTAAATATTTAGGAACTACGATATCTAATACGGGAACTTTAGAATTGGAGTTCAATGAATGATTGATAAAAACAAATCATACAATGGCTAGGTTATGTAAAATTTGAAAATCAAATTGCCTGAAATTACATATATAAATCAGGCTATATATCAGTTTAGTAAGATCGGTGTTACTATATGAACCTGAGCCGTGGTATGACAATGAAACAATATCCAATACATTTTGTAGATTTGAGAACAAAGCCTTGGGAACAATATTGGGAGTTAAATGCTAGGACAGGATTAGAAATCAAGCTACAGGAGAGATTACTCAAGTGCCATATGTGGATGAGATCATGGTGAGGGGTAGTTCACCAAACTTTCAACTGGGCTCCACAGGGCACTGGAAGAGTTGGAAGACCCAGGACTACATGGCTGAGTACTATGAAGCGTGAAGAAGGAGATGATGAATGGGGAAATATTTATTTATAAGCTCAAGATACCGACGACTGGTGGAATCTAACCGAAGCCCTTTGCGCCAATAGGCGTAGGAGGAGATGATGATGATGATATATCATCATAAGTCGTTACTAGTCCACTGCAGGACAAAGACCCAAAACACTTGCGTTTGTTTATGGTCCTTCAATGCCAGTGTATACCGTCAAATGTTTTGCTATTCTTGTTCATTCTCATTATATGTCCTGCCCATGTCCATTTCCTATTCTTGTATGTTGTTAGAATATCCTCTATGCATGGGTACATGTATATGTAGCTGTATGTATACCATATATATATATATATATATATATATATATATATATATATATATATACATATATATATATATATGTGTATATATATATATACACACATATATATGTGTGTGTGTTTACCAGGAGATTCTAGCAGTAAGCAACAAGATTTAGGCATGAAGATCATGATGAAAAACATGAACTTATTGTTTTGTTCAATCTGTTCATGTAACTCTAGAAACGCAGCTAACTATAGAGAATATAAGATTAGAACTTGATGAACGGCGAAACCATGCACTGTGAGTCAGGATTCCGCTGGCTTATAGTTTCCGAAGTGATCATATTTACTCTACCACAGCCTTTCATACATGTAGATACCGTTTCTGATTGCATGTTGCCCTCAGGTCGGAGATGAGCACAATGCGATTGAAACGCATTGATCAACATCAATGCAGGTAACAACAAATATGAATGAAAAGATATTATGTCCGTGCTAGAATCTGACTAACTTAATTTGAAACAATAACACAATTCAGAACGCATTTACGAAATAACTGTCAATATTTAACACTCCAGTAGTAAATAATTCTAGAAAATAGTTTAAATTATTCTATTTGTCTTTAGCAATTGAAAAGCGGCAAACACAAAAATACAAAAGAGACAATTACTAAAACAGTTTTAATAACAATAACTGCATCTGGAAAAATTGCACCATCTCAAAAAGTTAGAGAGAGAGAGAGAGAGAGAGAGAGAGAGAGAGAGAGAGAGAGAGAGAGAGAGAGAGAGAGAGAGAGAGAGAGAGAGAGAGAGAATCTATAATTATAGCCTTGTACTCTGAAGATTATAGAGATATCACTTTTAACTTTGGTAAGAAATTCGTATTGAAGAGATAGACTCCTCATAGCACCTAAAGTCTCACTTACCTTCAACTCTCTCTCTTTCTAGTTATTGGCTTTTAGTTTGAAGACTATATGCTATGAAACTTGTAATGAGGAGTCTCCTCATACTGCCTAACATATCTCTCTCTCTCTCTCTCTCTCTCTCTCTCTCTCTCTCTCTCTCTCTCTCTCTCTCCTCCGTTTGAGGCGGTGCAATTTTCCTATGCAATATATATCCATTCTTTTCCTCTCATGTGATTTAAGCCTGACGGTGCGGCCGCAGAACTGCATTATGAGATGGTATATATACGCCAGAGCATAATTCACGCGAGTCCATTTTACAGAATTATGTTTCCAGTAATACTTGCCGCAGGAATTTTTCATAAGCAAAGAAATGCATCATTTAACACTTTTTATTCCTCATTGCTTTTTCTCATGTTCATCCGTGAGAGAGTCTCATTAGAACTACAATGAATCCAGCATCACTTTGTTTCGAGATATATATATATATATATATATATATATATATATATATATATATATATATATATATATATAATGATCATCATCAGCCGTCACTAGTCTACTGCAGTACAAAGGCCTCAGGCATGACCCGCTTACGTCAGTTTATGGTCTTTCTATGGCACTCTATACCCACAAAATTTTCTTATGTATGTATGTATGTATATATAAAATATATATATATATATATATATATATATATATATATATATATATATATACATATATATATATATATACATATATATATATATATATATATATATATATATAGTATATATATACACACATACATATATCATTCGTCTTACATGATTATGTTCATATGTATCTAAATCCCGACCATTCCTCCAAGTATAATGTAATGGAATAATACCAAGATGGCAAGTTTATGCGGTTGCACCACTTGATTTAATCAGTTCTCGTACATCTTCCCAGGAAATGTGAAAGGGGTCGTGACTTCACCTATTACTTGCTTTTCCTTTCAAAGTTATTAATAAATGTGCGTATGGAGATTCCCATGATAATTCTGTCGACTATAATGAAGAGGCTAAAAGGAGTACTTTGCTAAATAAATATAATCTAAATCAGGTGATTTACCTATAAAATAAATCTACATTAGCACCACTTTTTTCCCTAATGAGATATGAAACTGGTCGAGCTGAAAATGAATTTATTACGAGTTAATTATTAATTAACTTCGAATTGCCAATGGAGAGAAACTCATGCAGAGGAAAGAGATGAAAAAAAAATCTAATTGGAAAAGGGAAAAGGAGATCTGAATAGTAATGCCGATTGGAAAAAAGGTTTCTATTTACACGTATACATAATTGATCACGTAAGCCTTTGCAAAAATAGGCGATAAAAACTACAGTATCAAAATCAAGAGAAAAAAAAAAAGGCTCGGAAGAGGAGTCCTCTTTATAAAAAGTAGGATTATCAAAAGAATTCAACTCTTTGAAGGGCTAATTCGTATAATTTGATAATCAACTCTGCAATCCCTTTGATAGGCAAATGCTACAGGCGAATGAGGGAAGCATAGTTTTGAAGAGTTCAAATGAATGGTAGACCATTTTAATATAAGAAGAAGAGCAATAAGGATAAGTAAGGAAAGGATGAGATGTATAGGAACATGAAGTAATATGGGATAGGATGCTTGACTGATTTTAAATGAAAAGACGGATATGAAATAAACTAAGGGGGGAATAACAAAATGGTAAAAACCGAAAAAAAAAAAAAATAGCTGTAAAGACAAATAGATAAGGGGAAGTGAAAAACAGGGATAAGGAATAAAATTTATACAACCTATAAGCTACGATTCCACATACATTTACAGCAGTGATTCAAAAAAAAAAATAACTACAGCAATATTTTATAAAATATACAATTGAGATCGGTCAATTGCCAAACCACATACGTACTGTATGAATCTTACTAAAGGGTATAATCTTATTGGACGTCACGCCGCACTCTAAAGGGAATTTCTATACCTTGATATATGTAATAATAATAATGATAATAATAAAAATAATAATTAATAATTATAACATTAACATTAATAATAATAATAATAATAATAATAATAATAATAATAATAATAATAATAATAATAATAATAATAAAAGCTGTTTAGCAGCTGGTGCCGGAGGAGGAAGTTTACTGTAGTTTATCTTTCAACACACGCACTTCAACATCACTTGGAAGTCAGAACGATGGGATAAAAACACCTGAACTTGATCAGCATACCCAAGACAGAAAAAAAGGTGGAAATTAAGAATACATCCTAGTATGACATAAGACATAACCTATGGCTATATTGCCCTACATGTCTAGGGTATTGAGTTTTTTAGTCGTCTGGACAATCACTCCCCCACCCTTAAGAAGCGTAATAATCGTTGGCCAAAAACTGCATCCTACCCTAGCCTACAATAGGATACCCCAAAACCCCGACCCGTAACCCAATATTATTAACGTGGTTCGTAGGTGGCCCTTCTGACTGGCCCTTTCCAGATATAATAGGTCTCACAGACCGCCGAACAATGGAGAGGGCTCCATTATCACAACATTTGCATACTAAGGGGTAACCTTGTATGATATATATACTATAATGTCACTATGTAGAACTTCCAATCCCAATACTGTTCGTCTGAACACAAGTCTCCTGATGGCCGCTAGTTAGATTTCATTAGACTTTGCAGTTAAACTATAAATCTACTGTATCATCTAAATGTTTTGTATGTATATGATTTTTTCCGCATCTAAATGAATCCTTAAAGATATATTAGAATAGAACGCTCCTGACGGTGTGTATTAGGGACTACTTCCGTATAATTACTTAAAGTTTATAAAGTATCACTACAGAAATTATTAGGGAGATTTTTTCTTGTTTCAGTTAATCACAACATACTTGGGAGTAATCAAGCTTAAATTTAGCAAGCATATTTTTAGCGGAACATAAACCTAAGCATTTTAAAATTTAGTAGCTCAATTGATCAATTTTCGGATCCATAATTTTATACCGTTTTTGTCATTAGTCTAACCAGCATAAATGTATTCATTCAAAATTGTGTCAGAGCATTTCTGATTATGTTAAAGAAATACCCAACTTACACTGCATAAAAATCTAGAGATACACTTTTCAACTTCAATGGCATGATTAATGAGATATCTAACGTGAAAATAAACATTTTATGGGAAGATTTATCTACAAGATTGAAAGTCTGAAGATAATGCCCACAAGTCATCACTAAGACAACATTCCTAAGACCTTATTCATAAGATAACTTACGATCCAAAGTTTCTCTAACGGAGTAAATATTAATTCATGAAAATTAAAGTAATTTTAATATCAGTCATGAGATTAATCTTAGCATCAGAAATAACAAAATAATCATTCGTTCTCTTAACCTTTTCAATACTTTCTTAGCAATGGGACATCTCAAAACTTCAAAAAAATTGAAAGTATGGATGAACAAATATAAACAAATAAGTGATTTGATTAGTCTAAGGAAAATATATATCTAACATATCGAAAGTCCAAGAAGAGCTGTTAGAAAATGTCTATCATAAAGTAGGTAAAATACATGGCTTGATATTTAGGGTTTGGAACATATCTTAATTATTCGTAACCAAACAAAAATGATAAAATAACGAAGGTTTCACTTAACAGTATACAAATTTCAGAGTATAAAAAATTAGCATAAATATGTTCACGATTTAAAATAAATGCAGAAATGTGGAGTCAAGACCATAATAAATGGCTGCCACTGTTATCCAGGGGCTTAGAGAGAGAGAGAGAGAGAGAGAGAGAGAGAGAGAGAGAGAGAGAGAGAGAGAGAGAGAGAGAGAGAGAGAGAGAGAGAGTCAATGAAGGCAGTGTCCAACAAGGAAGTATTTGTAAGCTGTCAAGGGGTGACTAAAGTCATTTAGGCCTACGCGTGTTCTTAGAATTGCTACGAATGGTTTTGAGCAACAGCGCTGTCTATGCAGCTTCTATGTATTAGAATGACAGAACTAGAAGGTCACAACGATTTCTGTTCTAATATATTCTACAGTGAAATTTTTCTCGATGTACTTAAATAATAAAAGAAATAATAATGCTCACATACTTCTATTGAATACAAATACATGAATTAATTCTTACATGCGAAGCAATTTTTGCTTACAACTTACGAACATATACTTATTGATGCAAATAATGTTATTGATATGGAATTTTTTAAATAATTCATTCAGTCTTCGAAAGTTAGATATGGGTGGAACTGAAGTCTCACTTTTACATGCAGCAACAACCTTCTGGAAAACCGCATGTTTGTAGTGTATAAAAAGATCATCATAATCATCATCATTATCGTATGCCGTAACTATATCACTGCAGGGTAAAGGCCTCAGACATGCCCTTTCACTAGCATCCGTTTATGGTCTTTCTAAGGCAGTTTATATTCGCAAATGTTCTTAGCTAAGAAGGGAACGCATAAAAACTACTTTACTCGGACATACTAAGTCTTCGCGTGAGGGATGTTTAGTTCAGAGCTGGTGTAGTGGCAAAAGTTGAATGACAAGACGCTTTGAAGTGCTGAAGTTCCTTGAATAAAGTGGGCCACTAACTTAAAACAACAATGTGTTGTATGATTTTGGTATAATTATCCACAATCTGAGGATTTTTTAGTTGAATAAACATGTATATAAATACTGAATACATACATATATATATATATATATATATATATATATATATATACACAAACACACACATATACACATATATATACATATATACACATATATATACATATATATACAGTATATACACATATACATACATACATACATATATATGCATATACATACATATATATATATATATATATATATATATATATATATATATATATATATATATATATACACACACACACACACACACATATATATATATATATATATATATATATATATATATATATATATATATATATATACACGTGTGTGTGAATGTATGTGCATTACATTGACCACAGGTCTAAAATTTCCATGAAATTAAAGAAGCAATAATTACAAAAATATACAACATATTTCCTAATTTTTTGAAGCAAAGATAGAAAATATAGCTCCCAGAATTGTGTGATATCTTCCTAAACTAACCTCTGCATGATGACCATTTTATTAGCGTTTAATAGCAGCTATCAAAACAGGACATTTTTTTCTAAAGCAGTATCACATCTTAAATGATCTCAATGTAACATGAAGCCCATTTACAAATTACAAATTCCTAAAAAAAAGATAAAAAAATAAAGATTCATTTTTATTAATACCAATACCAAATTTCGATGTCTTAAAAGAGAGAGAGAGAGAAAAAAAAACCAAAGAATACAATCCTGTCCATAAAAATCGTTATTTCCTTTCCCTAATTCAGTCTACTTGTGGAGAGCGACAGTTGGACTTAGCGTTCATAACCCACAAACATCGTGAATGAACAAATGGTTTTATCAACTTCAGCGATGTTCATTTAGGATTCTTTGTTTATCATCTCCGCTTCCAACCGCTTTGAGTTGCATGAATAACCTTTTACGTATGCAAGCTTGTATGCTAAAGCTTTTGATTTCGTTCTTGTTTTGTATGCCCAGAATAAGTTACAAGTAACAACTGCTTTTTTATTTCAAGTTCTCAAATTTTATTGAATATACAATATATTGAACACATTCACAATATAGAAATTAAATAATTAACAATAACATCAACAACAATAACATTAGCAGCAATTATGACGTAAGGATGGGTAAAATAACGTTTATGTTAGAAGTTTAGTTTACGGGGAGAGAATTGACAGAGGGGACTAGAGTTCACCTTTGAGCTATTTCTTATAGGAAGATATAACTATGAACTTGAACCGTCCAAATCGGAATGTAAATTTCCTATCATTAACAATAAAATCTAACATTAACATTAACAATACTATAATAATCAATTATTGGACTTCGTGGTAACGTCCCTGACTGGTGAACGCCAGACTGGGGTTCGAGTCCCGCTCAAACTCATTAAATTCATGGGTCGCTGTAACCTCACCATCGTTGTGGGCTAAGGATGGGGGGTATGGGGGAGCCTATAGGTCTATCTTACCTGGCCCTCCTTGGTCCTAGTTTGGATGGAGAGACGGCTTGGGCGCTGATCATATGTGTGTGTGTGTGTATATATATATATATATATATATATATATATATATATATATATATATATATATATATATATATACACATACATATATATATATATATATATATATATATATATATATATATATACATACATACATACATATATATATATATATATATATATATATATATATATATATATATATATACATACATTATATATATATATATATATATATATATATATATATATATATATATAGTTAGTCAGTCTCTAGGGCATTATCCTACTCGATAGGGCAAGGTCACTGTCTCTTGCCCCTGCCATTCATGAGTGGCCTAACTTTAAATCTTAATAGCAAAAACAAGCATGGAGCCGTGCCTTTATTCACCACAGCAGTAAATGAAAAACCAGGTAGTTTTCGACTACAATTTGTCAAAACTTTAATAGAAATGGTCATGTGGTTACGATCTAATCCGGAAAATGACTTTATTAGCAATGGAATGCTAAAAAACGATGGTAATGACCCTCTTTACGGGCAAGTGGATACATCAAGATATTAATATAGCGTCACTAGTGAGTATATAAAGATTCCTATCCTATGAGTCGACGAAGCATTATGTGACTCGTTGAAACATATGATAAATCTTTTTAATCAGTGAATGAGACATTCGGTAGCAGTGGCCTCACTAATCAAGAAAGTCAAAAATTGTTGTCTAGAACCTCATTACATATGAGAAAATACACACACACACACATCTCTCTCTCTCTCTCTCTCTCTCTCTCTCTCTCTCTCTCTCTCTCTCTCTCTCTCTCTCTCTCTCTCTCTCTCTCTCTCTCTCTATATATATATATATATATATATATATATATATATATATATATAGAGAGAGAGAGAGAGAGAGAGAGAGATCAAAACAATAATAGTAGTAATTGCCACCATTCACAATATGTAGTCATACATACGAACTAAAAAAGATATAAATTTAATTAAGTATCTTCCATTCGTGTGAATAGAGATAAAAAATGAGGCAAGGAACATAGAAATATATTCCTTGACTATAAGTAATGATCTTACTTATCTAATTTCTTCCAAAAAATAGCTTAGGATATTGGGCAGTAAACTGTCCCCAATGTTATGATAGTTAAGACTTAAAAATCGCTTATGAGCGGCAGGAGGAAGGGGGCAAGGTAAAAGTCATCGTGTTGTCGCACAATGACCTAGACCTAAAATAGACAAATAATCAGTACCGAAATCCCTTCTCCAACCAAGGAGGTTTAACACAAGTATTAAACCTCCTTGTCTCCAACCAGAGTAGGAATGGTGAAGATCAGAGGCAGTGATTTTTTATGACTGGACAGACAAACCTATAGGGCCTAGAAGCGCATTCTTTTTACCTTCCTTGGACAGTAACGTTCTAATGTTAGTGAAATCTATCCTCCCTTAAACGGGGATTGAACTCGGGACCCATTGGGTGTGACTCCCCGATAATCCTTCAGATCTACCTGGGAGCTGGTTCATGAAAGGCTCTCTACCATTTAAGGGGTATTCAATTCAACCATGGGATTCACAACCATTTACTAGCAGCTCCTTTGACTCTTAGGACTCGTGTATTTCAATCCAAAGCAGCGGTATTTTCAAAGGCAGCCTTGGCCAGATTGTGCTTCCCAAAGGAAATGGAGACCTCTATGAAGTAGCCGACTTAGCGTAAGAGGTTGACTTCATGCGTAATTCAAGGGAAATTTTCTCCACTAAGGGTTTATTCCTTTAGGAACTTCTCTGCTTTAGGATACGATGCATTCTGATTCCTAAATATTAGTATTTTGAAGGGCTGCGTAATACTGCGACAGTTGCCAATTGTAATAGTATGAACTGACACGATCTTATTTTTTGGATCCACCCTCTATTGGGAGAAACGGAGTCAAGTTTAAAATAAAATGACATTAACAAACAATAAACAAGAATTACAACCAAATAAATAAATAAACAATTACACAAACTTGTGGGAAATAAGTCTTAATAATATAAAAGAAAAATGTAAATGAAATCATCAAAGTTTTGGCCGTAAGCCCTGAAAGGCAAAGAGCGTTATTGCATTCTAACATAAGCACCGCTGTCGTGTTTATGGGTAATTTTACCAGGAAATATATATGGCTCTAGCACTGTTTCGCCGCCACTATCAAAACACAAATTACGGACTCGAATAACAGTCATAGATATAGGAAACATACAGGCATATTGATGGTGCCGTTATTTTACTTGCTTAATTAACTTTCAGCAATTTTAACGCGAATCTTCCCATTTTAGCGAAAAATACAATTTTAGCATGAGTGCAAATATGCTCTTTTACATAAAGAGGAAAAATAGTTGATAGCACTTCACAGCACATGATTACATGCATACAATGATCGGCTCTCTCTCTCTCTCTCTCTCTCTCTCTCTCTCTCTCTCTCTCTCTCTCTCTCTCTCTCTCTCTCTCGTACCTTTACAATGTATTTTGATCACCATAAAACAATTACACCCAAAATGGTAAAATAATAAGACTGTCTAACCATCATCAAATATGAGATTGAAAGTAAATCTATCTTACAATCTATGATTACGTAATATAAACTAGAACGCCACGCCACGCCAAGTAGTCTTATTTTGCTCTTAACTCCACTTCGGTCTTGTACTTCGATGTATTTTCTTCAAAATCTAGAGGATTTATCATTGGGTCCTATCCCATATATCCGCCAAGTTTCGTTGAAATTTGTTCTGTAGCATTTTCCGCAATGGTGTTAAAAACAAACTAACACAATATTTGCCATTTACTTAATATTGCAATTACCTCAAAAGTATTGCTACGTAGTTGTATTTTGATATACTTTATCCAAAGTGTTACAGATTCATCCTTGGGTCATATTCAACATGACTACCAAGTTTGGTCAACATCGGTACGGTATATTTTGTGTAAATTGCTCACAAACAAACAAATAAACAAATAGATAAACAGACAGGGGTGAATACATACTCTTCGTAATATCTTTGATTTTGGTGAAGGCAACATTGACCTTCCACTTCCTTTGTTCATAATCACTGGTTAATAACCAACGTTTTGATTATTTATATTAAATGAAATCTGATTTTACATGCAAACCCTAAAATACATTCATCAGGAAAAACGTAATTTGAAATGGTTAAAAGCAATTTATATGAAATTTCTTTCTGTATTATTATTATTATTATTATTATTATTATTATTATTATTATTATTATTATTATTATTATTATTATTATTATTATTATTAGCCAGGCTACAACCTTATGCTCGTATCCTGACGTGGTCCTGTGCTAATGCATGCAACCTAATCCGGAAGTCTCTAAGCTTCCAGGGCAGAACAGCTCTCATGTCATGATGCTAAACAAGCCACAGCATCCCATTAAACGTCAAGTGACCAGATGATGTGGCTAAGCATCAGCGGCGCCTTCCTGAGAAGGTGATTACCATAATTAGTAACCACAGACTGTACTTAATGCGCGCTCATTATCATTATGCAAATTGATAAGTCTTGTCCTCTCCCGATCATTAAGAAGGTGTGGGAGTTTTTTTTACATTAGTGTATCTATAATGATTGATTTCTCTAAAACTGTATTTCTGGAAAGAAATTAAAACTATTATTTTTCTTGGATCAAGTGGAAGAAAGAATGAAGGAAATGCGATGCAATTTTCAATCGTCATTTAAAGGTAAAGGTTTCCGGTTTCAGTTACATTTTCATCAGAATAGATGACAGACAGAACGTCAGCCGGGCAAGCCTAACCCCGCACTGTGGTGCCCAACACAGCAGTGGCCTCCCCAGTAAACAGCTTAAACTCACGGTCCCTGGGTGGGATCGATATTCCGCCATGCCAATGCTAGGAGGACACATTACCACAGTACTTGCCTCGGTAACGTGTATTAAAGAGAGGGAAATTCACTTGAAATTTCCTTTCCCCTTTCAACTCTTGTGCCACGAGGAAATAACCAGGATAAAAAATAAAATAACAATGATGTTCTTTGTGAATTTTGTTAGGACAACATCACTTATTCCCATACTTGAAACAACACAGTATTTGCACATAGGAAAAGCCTACATTTTAATATCGCAACACATCTGTACTGTTTACCATCAACAATCTCGTATTACACGACATAATCAATCATTTCGACTTTTTCCATTTTGACCTCATGAACCCTTTGCTCCAACAAGAGGTGATATATGATACTTTCGGTATTCTATTCCGATTTTCCATTCGGGGTTTGACATATTTGTTTTTTTTTATCATATCCATTGCTGACTTCAAGATTTCATTTTACATTAAAAAGCCCTAACCATGGGTGGGGATAATCATGACAATTACCAAATAAAAAAAAAAAAATAATAATAATAGAAACAGTGACTTTACCATTATGATCGGCCGTTCACGCCTAAGCTCTTCTATATAAACATCATTTATATAGAAACAGACAATCTAATAAAAAAGAAAACAAACCTAACTTGAGACCTAACAAAAACCTTAACCTAAATTTCTGCATTATTTATCATTAACATCAGTATTTTTAAAACAAGACATTCGATTAAAATATGACCTATATGGGTTTCGACCAGAAGAAGTAAGATAAATTCACAATGAAGGGTGAACAAATGAATAAGGAGGCTAAAGTGAAAAACTTAGCTTCAAGCTGTATTAAGGACCACATGCCTGCTCGGTTAATCTGTCTGTTAGCTTGTCATTTTTGTAAGTTACAGCCCAAAGGCTTTCCCCCGCAAAACACACAAGTTCTTTTTAATTCTTGCTGTTTCGTAGAAAGCGGATATTCGTCTAGTACCGGAAACAATGAAGCATTATGTTTATCACCGAAGTTTTCAACATGTCACTTTACACTTTATTCCTGTAAAGTTTATAGGAATAAAGTTATAGCTGGCTAATACATAATGGTTTTCCTAAATCTTAACAAAATAAACCAAATGCTTTAATTTTTAACATATAATTCTTTGCATTAGAATAAGAGAAAATATAATTGGTAGTGATATAAAATTTAGATGAAATTACAGCTGCTTATGAGTAAAAAATTAACTAACAGTGAGAAAATTCCGTTCATCTGAGATTATCTCTCTCTCTCTCTCTCTCTCTCTCTCTCTCTCTCTCTCTCTCTCTCTCTCTCTCAAACACACACACATACACATAAATATATATGTATATATATATATATATATATATATATATATATATATATATATATATATATATATATATATATATAAAGTATCGTCTAACTTAAAAAATACCTTGATATAATCTTAAGGAAAAATGTTTGAGAGAGAGAGAGAGAGAGAGAGAGAGAGAGAGAGAGAGAGAGAGAGAGAGAGAGAAGAGAGAGAGAGATTTTGGATTTAGCCTCTACAGAAGTACGTCATTTGAGTTGAGAACGATGAAGAGCTCTTGAGGCAGGAAAAGGGGGAAATGCGAGTTACGGCCACTCTTCCCCCTTCGCTTAACCGCAATAACACAGTTAACTCTTCCAGAGATCAGGCAGACGGAATTGCAGTCATGCAACATTTTCAACATTTCCACGTCTGAAAACAAGAATTACCGAAAGTGCTTTTCATATGCGAATGGAAAGATATCGTTGAAAAATATGAAAATTTATGTGTGGCGTGTAACCAAAGGAAAGAGACCGACAGTTTATATTGCATATATGTATATATGCTAACGGTAAAGGGTAAATAAGTTTGATGCGGATAACTATAGAAAGATATAGTAGAAATCTATGAAAATTCATGCGTAGCGCGTAAGCAAAGCTGGGAGATCAATTTTGTATGCATATATGTATATATGCTAAAGGTACAGAGTAAATAATTTGGTGCAGATAACTATGCATTTATGCAAAACCAAGCAAACCAGTCTGTTTACATGACAAAGGTCTGGAGAGAAAGAAGTGATATTTCTAATGGTCTTGATTCACTGACAATAGCCTCACTTACCATGGAACAGAGATCATGGGACCATTGTAAACAAAGACGACCCAGATTGCTACAGCTCATACTCTGATTCTTAAGTAAATGTAGAAAATATCTTAAAACATATGAATTAATGGATAAGAGTGATCAAAATATCTGAAAAGAAATATACCTCTAATCCAAAGAAGACTTTTATTACGAAGAATAAAAAATGTGGGCGATGATAAACTGTGCTGTGCACGGAATAGTAAAATTGTTGATTTAAAGCCGTTCATCACAAGAGACCAGATAGCACTAATAAAGTTAATTGGAGGAAGGCTAGCATTTACTGTCTTTTTATAATATATATCCTTTAGACTATGTTTCCAGGTACCAATGAAAATAGTCAAACTGGGCAATAAAGCTCAATTCCATGCATATTGAGAAGTCTTTCAGCTTTTAATACACCATATAAAAATGGATTTTATTTGCACTAAATAAAAATAATCTGAATGGGGGAAGGTTTTGTAATTCATATCCTGCAGTCATAATACCATTAAACAAAACTGCCTATGAATTACCTTGAAAGGGA
>NC_090761.1:34476250-34483750 GCF_036898095.1 Palaemon carinicauda
GCGTAAGTGAGGGGACTATAGTCGTCTGAACATGCAGACAGAACCGGACCACCATCCCATCCTAAATATTGCCGACGTGACCTCCTACTGCACTAAGTGAAGATTTTCTCAATGCTCGAGATCCTGAAGATGTATTATCAGGTGTCCATGAACCCAGAAGACTTCCCGAAGACCGCGATCACAACCCTCTTCGGTACATGCACCTTTAATTACTCCTGTTTTTTCCTTCGTAATGCTGCAGCCACTTTTCAACACATCATGGATGGCATCTTAGAAGATCTCCCCTCCTATGTATGTTACGTGAACGACATACTTGTGATCTCTTCCTCCAAAGAGGAACGCCTCCATCACCTATGCATTGTACTCAACTGCCTACAACAGAATGGCCTTGTAGTCCGGTACAACAAGTGTACATTTTACACTAACGAAGTATTGTTCTTAGGGCACCGCATCACTTCTGAAGGAGGCCACTCCCTCCCTGAGAAGGTAATAGCCTTTCAGAACTTCCCCAAGCCATTAACCGTCATAGCACTACAAAAATTCTTGGTCATGATCAACTATTATTAATGTTTCCTGCCAGCCATTGCCCCAACTCCTGCCCTCCTCTACGCCTCAATGAAGGGCAAGCCAAAAGAGCTGAAGTGAGGGCCCTTATAAAAGTGGCCTTCTGCAACGCAAAGAATGCCCTGTCAACCGCTGCTGCTCTCACTTTTCATGTGCCACATGTCCCTCTCATTCTCTCCCCGATGCTAGTAATATTGGTATTTGTGCAGTACTTGAGCAGGTGGTCAATGGTTTGCCCCACCCATTGGACTTCTTTAGTAGAAAACTGTCCAAGGCAGAATCCGGCTGCTCTACCTTCAATCGCGAATTTCTGGCTATGCACTGGCTGTCCATCACTTTCGCCTTAGGTGCACGTCTTCACTCGACATTTTGATCTTGGTCAACCCATCAACGCCGACATCTCTCTGCCGTGGCTGAATACAATTGCACCTTTCAACATGTCCCTGTGAAAATGAATCCCGTTGGCGATGCCCCGTCAAGAAACACATTAGCAGTAATTCACTTGGGATTGCATTACAACAACTTGGCAGAAGCCCAACGAAAAGATCCAGAGTACTATGCTTGTAGGACATCCTGCACATCCCTCCATCGGAAAGACATCATTCTCGATGCCTCCAATGCCACCCTCCTCTGTGAGGTCAGTACTGGTGGACCACGACCATGGATACCTGCTCCCCTGTGCCGACAGGTATTTAATTCAATTCATAGCCTTCCACATCCCTTCTGCTGATCTAATGCACAGCTATTGAAGACGAAGTTTATTTGGCACGGCATTACTAAGGATGCTAAGCATTGGGTCTGCGTCTGTAATTCATGTCAAACTTCGAAAGTACATTGACAAACAGATTTAGAAGTAGGCACCTTTCTTCAACATCAGCGTCATTTTGCCCACATTTACGTCCATGAAGTAGGTCCACTCGTTGGGCAGAACCCATTCTAATGGAAACCAGAAAATCTGCCTTACTCTCAGGGTGGATAGTGAGATTCAGTATTGCTGACCATATTATTTGTAACAGGGGTACCAGTTTCACCTTCCAAATGTGCATAACATTAGTGAATCTCCTGGGCATCCCCTTACATCAGACAACCACCTACAACCCTGCGGCCAATGGAATGATTGAACATGTTCATCGCACTCTCAAAGCAGCTTTGATATCCCGCTGTAATGACACCAACTGGTTTACTCAGCTTCCCTGTGTCCTCCTGGGACTAGGGACCACTTCTAAAGACGCCCTGGATGTCTTGGTAGCCGAAATAGTGTATAGCGACTCGTTGGTTATCCCTGGCGAATTTTTTCCGTCTGCATCCTCCGACAATCTCCAGCGAATAAATCACGCTGTGGGTAAATATGCTCCATGGTGCCAAACTTACAAGCCCCCAACTAAGCAACACATACTGATAGATTTGCACTCTTCAACACACGTCTTCTTGCGTAACGACACTCACAAGCCACCGCTAATACCCCTTACACAGGCCGTTTCCTCATGATCCGTCTCAATCCAGAGGCTTTCCTAATCAGCATTTGTGGCAAAGAAGACTGGGTCTTCATAGATCGCCTAAAAACTGCGTATCTCCTGCAAGATGACCCTTTAACAGTGAGCTTATCAAGAGCAGGTCACCCTATTTCACATGTATGTCTTTTTTTAGGGTGGAGCCATGTACTGCACGTGTTTTACACACGCTCGTACACAGTAACGGTATTACCCTTTTTTTCGTATACCTCGCTCTCCCCTCACTGTTAAAGAACCTTTATAAGCCTTCCTTTACGTGAATAAGTCTGTGCTAATTTCAGCGACATTCTTGTCCGGAACCTCTTGTAAATAAACCCGTTACCTGTTGAAATACTCTGTAAAGGTAGTTTCCTTCACCTCGCATCTCAGTTATAAGTTAACAGCTCACTCGCACAACATCAAAATTACCTCTTGTCCTACGCTAGTAAAGCCGAATGCGATCGTGACATTATCCCTTGAATACTTTTCGTAGGGTGCGTGGCAAGCAGCCTTATTTCATGTGAAAACACACATTCACACTTATAATTCTAGGTATTTAAGTATCATGTTTCTATATGTGAACGTTAAGCATTTCCCAAAAATTTCCTCTCCAGAAGAAGAAATTATTTTCTCCAAATGTCGTAAATATTTGGTGACTCATCGTATTGGTCCCTCTTTTTCATTTGCCGGTTGATTAGCTTTCAATATCATAGAAGCGAATGAACCGTAGCTGAAATACTAGCTCCATATAAAACCCTCATCTTGAGAATATATTATCTCTCTCTCTCTCTCTCTCTCTCTCTCTCTCTCTCTCTCTCTCTCTCTCTCTCTCTCTCTCCGATAAATTCGAATCAATAAATTATGGAAACAGAGAAGGAATGGTGTATGCATACAAGGGACCTAATAATGAGACAATCACAAACAAGGAAGCAATTAAAGACCTTGGTGTAATTTTAAATAGGAATATGTTATGCAACGACCAAATAGCAACACTGTTGGCTAAATGTAAAGCAAAAATGGGAATGTTATTCAGACACTTTAAAACAAGAAAAGCTGAACACATGATTATGCTTTACAAAACTTATGTGCGTAGTACACTCGAGTACTGCAATGTGATATGGTACCCACACAACCAAAAGGATATTGCGCAAATAGAGAGTGTACAAAGGTCCTATACTGCTAGAATAGAAGAAGTTAAGGACCTTGATTACTGGGAAAGACTGCAATTTTTAAAACTATACAGTCTAGAAAGGAGAAGAGAACGCTACATGATAATACAAGCATGGAAGCAAATAGAAGGAATTGCTGAAAACATCATGGAGCTTAAAGTATCAGAAAGAGCAAGCCGAGGTAGATTAATAGTACCAAAAAGCATTCCAGGTAAACTGAGAAAGGCGCACAGGACATTAAACCACTACGCACCAGCATCGATAATGCAGCGACTATTTAATGTGCTGCCAGCTCATCTAAGAAACATATCAGGAGTGAGCGTAGATGCGTTTAAAAATCAGCTCGATAAATACCTAAGATGCATCCCAGACCATCCAAGACTGGAAGATGCAAAATACACCGGAAGATGTATTAGCAACTCTCTGGTGGATATACGAGGTGCCTCACACTGAGGGACCTGGGGGAACCCGAACAAATAATAAGGCAATAAGGCAATAAGGTAAGGCTCTCTCTCTCTCTCTCTCTCTCTCTCTCTCTCTCTCTCTCTCTCTCTATATATATATATATATATATATATATATATATATATTTATATATATATATATACATACATATACTGTATAACAACCAATACACACTAGTCCACTGCCAGGCAAAGATCTCTGACATGTTCTTATTCATGTCCGAGGCCTCGATATTTCATTTCATCACTACGCTGGCCATTTCCAATTGGTGATAGTTGGAGACGTTAACCTAATCACTCACAGCAAACCAACCTAGTACTGATGGCCCTGACTAAAACAGCTTTGCTGATCTTGGTGATAAACAAACCCTTTAAAACGATAAGATATCCCACTCACAATGGGTATATATATATATATATATATATATATATATATATATATATATATATATGTATGTATGTATGTATATGTATGTATATATATATATACATATATAAATATAATATATATATATATATATATATATATATATATATATATATATATATATATATATGTATGTATATATATACATTTATATATATATGTATGTATATATATACATTTATATATAAACATATATATATACTTATATATAATATATATGTGTGCGCGTGGGCATGTGTGATTGTGTCTGTGTATGTATATATACTAATGCACTTATTTATGCACATCTTAATAGACAGATAGACTATTGTTAATAGATATATAGAAAAAGAGATGCGATCCCCGTGCACAATCTAAGAAACTTTACTGATGCACACACACTCAGAGGTTGGCAACGCGCCTTGAATTTCATAAACTGACTCCAGAGCCAAACTCAGGAACCAAAGCAGCAAAAGTTGTTCAACCGAGGCAGCAAACACTGTTCAAATTGAAAACTATTTGCTACTCCTATTCACGAGATTGAATCCAGAATCGGATGCGGAAATACTAATCACACTGTCTCGCTCAAACAGACGAGCACGTATTCTTACAGACAAAGGCACACGAATACATAAACACTCACACGCACATCTAACCGCCACTCTCTCTCTCTCTCTCTCTCTCTCTCTCTCTCTCTCTCTCTCTCTCTCTCTCTCTCTCTCTCTCTCATATATATATATATATATATATATATATATATATATATATATATATATATATATATATACATATATATATATATATATATATATATATATATATATAAATATATATATATATATTTATATATATATATATACAGTATATATATATACATAAATATATACACACACACACACACACATATATATATATATATATATATATATATATATATATTGTGTGTGTGTAACAACAACGAAAACCGCCATTTCTAGTCCACTGTAGGATAAAAGTTCTTTGATATGTAGTTATTCATATCTGGATAGAATTCTCCAATTCTTTCCGCAACAAATTATTTATTGAGGAAACTACCCAATAGTATAAGGGATCTAAAACTTAATAGGCCATTACCCGAAACTGTTGTATTTATATAGATCTTCCCTTGAATAGAATTGTTAAAATACACTTTTAGTATAAAAACCTTTATCTCAATAAGCCTCCATTTCAGGTGGCTATGCTCAGCGGGAGATGGGAATGTCCCGATAACACTGATAAAAATGGCTGTAAGTTAATTGCTTCTGACAAATACATTCCTATCGTTGATTATTCATAAGGATTTGATTAATTGGATGCCAAACCACTGAATACCAGACTGAAAAAAGTCATCAATGTAATGTTCCAGGTTATTATTTCGTAAAACCTCGGTGAATGTGCGTAAGGTAACTGTAATGAAGTTTACATCTATTTTTTATACATATGCGAGTCTCCTATCTTTCATTCTTCGAACATTTCATATTTGCATTTGCAATTGAGGAAAAATTACTAGAGTTAATACGTTTTGTAACTTCCGTATGTAATAACCAATAAAAAGATCTACCGCCTATAGTATATGCCATAGATTTTTAGTACAAATTGATGACAGAATATCGTCACCCTCATAAACTAACTGCCTAAGTCATTTTCTCCACTTGTTGGGAAATAAAAAAGAAAACCTCATTTCCTAATTCTTTATATCATTGTGGTGAGCTTCAATTAACAAATTCTTATTCACAAATTCTTCTATTAAGAATTTGTGAATTGAAACTCAAGACAATGATATAAAGAATTAGGAAATGAGAAGGTTTCTTTTTGATTTCCCAACAAGTGGAGAAAATGACTTAGGCAGTTAGTTTATGAGGGTGACGATATTGAAAATAGACATACTAATGTTTTATGTAATAATACCCCACCTATCATTATGATTAAAGACATACAATAGTTAAAAAAAACATGTAAAAAAACGAAAATTATGATAAAACATTAAATTAGGACAAAGTCACAGCACGAAACACTGCATGGATTCTAAAGATATCAGGCAGAGCTGGGCGAAAAGCGGCAAAATTGTGCAGCGTCTTCCAGGTAGACGTCTCATGACAGTGAACAAACTATTTGGCGTCTCTTCACAATGAGTAACCAATATTGATGTCAATAATGAAATCATACATCCTCGTTATGTGTACGGACATGAGCGACTTCAACATCAGCGGCTATTTCTAGTTCACTATAGGACAAAAGCCTCAGACTTGTCCTTAGTCATGTCTGGGGTTTGGCCATTTTCATCATCACGCTGGCCACTACGGATTGTTGATGGTGGGAGACTTCATTCTGATCGCTCACTGCAAACCAACATAGTATGAGTTGCTCTGACTAGCATAGCTTTGCTGAGCATGTGGATACACAAATCTTTTCACAAACTTAAGATATCCCAGCTCAATTTCACAGTAAATTCAGCATACAAGAGTCCAATTAGTTAAAAAGTCTAAAAAAAAAAAAAAAAAAAAAAAAAAAGTCAAACATGAAAGTCTGAGGGTAAGAGAACTTGGTAAGGCCCTTTACTTAGGCCAGCAAGAAAACTACCAAAGCTTATCAAGGAGGAACTATCTCCTATTCTACATATTTCATTATATTAAATCAAAACATCAAAGGCCAGTGATTCAGTAAATGAATAAATAAATCCCCCCCAAAAATAAAAGTCAGTTTAATCATAAAAATACAATGTTGTGCATCACAACCATCAAATTAATTCATATATATCAAATACGTTTCCATATCTTTAGTTTAAAAGTTATACTAGACCTGTCGAGATCTGGGAGATGTGATCGCATATTGGATAAGTAGAATAAATAAACCAATATAAGTATATATATCATCACCACTATTATCATCTTTCCCTACGCCCAATGGCGCAAAGGGACTCCGTTATACTCCGCCAGTCGTCTCTAATATACACACACACAATATATATATATATATATATATATATATATATATATATATATATATATATATATATATATATGTGTGTGTGTGTGTGTGTGTGTGTGTTTGTGTGTGTATAAATGGGATATACTAGGATTAAGAAGAACTGGAAAATCTTACAGATTTAAAAGAGGGTCATATATTTCAATACAGAGGACATGAAAGGAACAAAGAAAATGGATTGGGTTTTCTCATTACTAAAAATCTTGCAGGTAACCTAGAATAATTTTGTATTACTAGTGATAGAATTACAGTATCAATCATCCCACTAAATCAGCATAAACCGAAGATCATTTAAACGTATACACCAACAACATCCCATACAGAGGAAGATATAGAAATTTTAAGGAAGATCTTGCGATATCTATGATAAAAAAAAAACATAAGACTCAATTTACATTTGTTTT
>NC_090761.1:34488750-34496250 GCF_036898095.1 Palaemon carinicauda
TTGGAAGTAAGGCAAAATGCAAAATTCCAAGAGAGGGACATAAAGACCAAAGTGATTGTCTGTGGTATAAGATGGTAGGATAATAGAGGGGTAAAACAATGAGTGGTGGGATGTGAAATGAGATGGTTAGTTCATGCAATACAAACAACTCCCCCCCTATACAGAAATATATGTTTGTGCACACACACACACATATATATATATGCACATACAAATATAAACACAGACACACACGAACACACACACACACACACTAACATATATATATATATATATATATATATATATATATATATATATCTATATCTATATATATATCTATATATATATAGATATATATATATATATATATATATATATATATATATATATATATATTACAGGAATTACATCCTAAACACAAAACGAAATCCTATTTTTCTAGACCATATTTTGAAAATGGTTAAGTCAATTAAAATCCAGAAAAAAGTTAACAAACCATTTAGGCAACCTTGATGGCCGAAAGCCCATTTAATTTACTTTCGTTCTACTATTTAAATCCCTATCTGCTTTGAAATTACTGACGTGGAAATCGTTTGGTAATCACCTCAATATCCTATCCGTTTTCTTGGACACAATCTTGAAATAGATTTTTTATTCAGAAAAATAGTTTGATTATTTTATTCTGGGATTAATTTAACAGTGTATTGAAATTTGCATATTATTTGCAAATGACTAAAATTTACGATATGGGTTTATCAAAAAAATATTATAAATTTCTCTCTGTCAATACAGTTATATATATATATATATATATATATATATATATATATATATGTATGTATACATATATATATATATATATATATATATAGATAGATATATATACATATATAATATATATATATATATATATATATATATATATATATAGATATATGTATAGATATAGATATATATGTAGATATATATAGATATATATGGATATATATATATATATATATATATAGATATATATATATATATAGATATATATATATATATATATATAGATATATATAGATATATATATATATATATATATATATATATATATATATATATATATCTATATATATATATATATATATATATTAGGGTTACTGTTCCTTTTCAGTTTAAAACAACCATCCGTAAAGGATATTTTCTTAAGGAAAAGAAAATAATGAAAGCTATGGAAAAAAAAAATAATAATGATACATAAATATAGGATATATAAAAGAAATAATGAGTTACTAAAATACAGCAAGGGGACGAGAAGTATGCATTAGCATTAGACCCTCATTAACCACGTAAGTCTGTTCCGTAAATTTGAAAGAGAATTAACGTAAAACTCTAAGTATAAGGCGGTATGGAAACAAGGCGAACTGGAAAACGACTACACATTCTGAAATGAATAAAGTTGGTGAAAGATTGTAAAAAAAAATAACGCTAACAATCATAATCTAATTAGCAATATAGATAAGTTGCAGACTTTCTAGCAGGAAGCACTATTTAAACGAAGATTGGGCAAAATACTTTTTATACTTGGCAAGGTGAACAAGAAGCCGTATGAAAAATCAGCTGCTTGCTGGCATCATTATACGACATGAGAGAGAGAGAGAGAGAGAGAGAGAGAGAGAGAGAGAGAGAGAGAGAGAGAGAGAGAGAGAGAGAGAGAGAGAGAGAAAGAGAGAGATGTAAGGAATACAGGAATTAATGAAGCGAGCTTCCCTCTCCCCAAAATAAGATTAATGCTGTATGAGGAAAAGGGTAAGAGAGAGAGAGAGAGAGAGAGAGAGAGAGAGAGAGAGAGAGAGAGAGAGAGAGAGAGAGAGAGAGAGAGAGAGAGAGCATTTGTCATTCACAGTCACCAAGGGATCTTACATGACGAGAACCACGATAATAAAAAATGAGAAGCGATGTAAGTATGCTTTAATGACCGCCGGACATTCACGTTTATGACATGAACGTGGAACAGAAAGCGACTTATATGGCGGATGCTTAGATGATGGAACCCTTTTGAGAGAGAGAGAGAGAGAGAGAGAGAGAGAGAGAGAGAGAGAGAGAGAGAGAGAGAGAGGGGGGGGGGTTATTGAGACGAGCTTTATGGCAACAAACGGTACCGCAGTTTCGGTGTAGACATTAAAATTATGAGTAAACGTTTTATACAAAATTATTCTTTTTCTTACTAATACATCTCGCGTATAAACTCCTCAGTAGGATTACAATTCCTTAAGTAATTAATAGATTAATTACTTAAATAAGTGTTTCTTCAAGACTATACCCATATAAACCTGGATGGACCGGTGAGTGGTAGAACGAGAGCAATCAACTTACCTAACAAATGTCAGCCATGCAATGCACCACTAAGCCATGCACACATAATATACATATCATTCAAAAGATTTAAAGGCCACGAATGAATAGCAGAGGCAAGGGACAGTGACGGTGGCATGGCCACATCAAGCAGGACAATGCCCTAGAGACCGACCATGTATACATATGATCAGCGCCGAAGCTGACTGTTCACAAACCCAACAAGAGCACAGCTTTGTTTCAGGGTCCTGGCAAGCCCCCCCCCCCCCCCCCCCCCCGAAAAACCTAATCTCTTCCCCTTCCTATGGGTCTTGCCATAGGGTCCTATATTAACAGATGGAAAAAAAAACCATAAACCATAGACTTTCTTTTAAAGTAAAAGTTTCTCAGTCGCCACAAGGAGTTGAGAGGTGTTCTTAGGCTCGTTGGAAGGGTCTCGAGGTCTGGTGATGGGCGTACCCCTCCCTTTAAGAGGTAGGGACGCAAAAAAACGTAAAATAAAGGGTAAGCGTATCTCAGGAATTACACAGAATCAAGAGGTGTTCTTCAGCTCGTTGGAAAGATCTCGAGGTCCTGAGATGTACAGGGGTATGAGGATGGGCATACCCTTTCCTATAAGGAGTAGAGACGAGAAAACCGTAAATTATGGGGTATGCAAGGGTAGTGACGCAAAGTCGCAAAAATAAGGGGTATGCGTATCTCAGCAACCACAAGGAGTAAAGAGATGTTCTTGGGCTCGTTGGAAAGGCCCCGAGTTTCTAAGTATGGCGGTGGAGGAGATGAGTGCACTACATCAAGGTATAAGGGACAGGACGTGAAAATAAGGGGTATGCGTATCTCAGGAACCACAAACAATTAAGAGGTGTTCATGGGCCCGTTGGGAAGGTCTAAAAGGGCTCGTTGTATATAGCACCCGACCCAACTCTTCGCCATCTTTTCGGGGCAGTGATCCCTGAACAGCGTTTTGGGTGACATTATGCCTAAACAAGGACTTGCTAATAATACTAATAGTTCTCTGTCTAGTTCAAAATAACTATCCTAATAACCAAGTAATTATCATTCCAGTTAGGAATGACAAAAATTACAAAACTAGTGCTCAAGTTATGCAATTTCCCTTTTCATATTATCCCTCTTAAAAGAAAAGAAAATCATCAATGAATCGCATTTTATATATAATGGATAATCACCTACACACATATCTACCCTAGTTCTATAAAAGAAAATACCCCCGTAAAGGTGACTGAATGATTGAGTAAATGCTAATGAATTCATGAATATATAATTTATAGATTAAAAAATAAAACATGAAATGTGAAACTGAAAGAACGACGCAAGTAATTGAAGTATTAAAACTGAATAAATGTCTGTCATAAAGTTTAAAATGGCATCCTTGCCAACACAATTGCAAAAACAAAATTACGGGCTGCAGAACTGCAGGAGCCCGTGCGATGCCTGAAGGGCCAGGAAATCTACAACTATGGAAAAATTTAGATATTAGTCAAAACGCATCATTGCACGAATTTATGTAATAACCAAACTTACCAAGGTTCATCAACTGTGTCATTTCGTTCTTGAGATAGCCTGTTCACACGTTTGTAGGTTATGTCTGCAGGTGAAAAGTTATTCATGGAATAAATAATTAGGTTAAATCAAATAAATAAAAACAGTAACAATGATAATGAAAATAACATCAATCCCTAAACGTTTTTCTCGATGCTATGATAAAATTTTAAGCAATTATCATTATCATCAGAAACTCGGCTGTGTCGACCGGTCACTCGTACGAACTCGGAAACGGCAGAACATGAAAGACTGCAACTCCTCTTTGCTGTTTATCTAATTAGCTGTTAAATTAGCAATTACCTAATTAGCAAGATCTAATTCATGGTCTGAATCAACATGGGATTTGACGTCGAAAGAAAAATTATTTTTAAAAACTAGTGTCAATTGAAATGCATGAAATGTGTTGCAATGAAGTTTCCGGCATAGTTGCTGCCGCATAAAAAATATATACATACACAGACACAGACACACACACACATATATATATATATATATATATATATATATACACATATATATATATATATATATATATATATATATATATATATATATATATATATATATATATAAGTATTATAGCCACAGAAAGATACATTAAAAGACTTGATTGGAGTTGGTATTTTCGTCCATCAGGGACATCAACTAACTTATTGAGTCTGTTGATGTCCGCATTGAACGAAAGTATCAACTCCAATCAAGTCTTCTTATCTTTCCTTACGTGGCTATAAAAGCTTTTATCCTCATGCCATGTTAGCTTTCGTGATTTCTACATACATACACATACACACACACACACACACACACACACATATATATATATATATATATATATATATATATATATATATATATATATATAGGTGTACGTATATCATGTGTAGTTTCTCTGCTGCTTATTCTCAGACCAGATAATATATATTTCATGTGTTTCTGTGTAGCTGAAGAAACTTAAGGGCATATTAAAAATTAAGTAAAATAAAATATTTCTAACAATCGAACGAAGATCATAAAATTTTAATAATTCTTTAATGCTTAAATATTTGATACGATTATTTAGTAAGGTATACACGGTAAGAGCTCGAAAAATTATTATTTATAACTTCAAAAGTTCACATTTTGTAGCCGTCCTAATGTATTATACCTCCTGTTCCTCGAGTGAAAATGCTGAAATGATGTGCAATTTTATTCCTATACTTTTACTAAAGAAAATGAGACACTCAGGATAGGTGAAGTATGAGCTGGTATACATGCACAATCAATCAATCAATCAATCAATCAATCAATATATATATATATATGTATATATATATATATATATATATATATATATATATATATATATATACACACACACACACACACACACACACACACACATATATATATATATATATATATATATATATATATCGTATAAACCCAAGAGAAATGAAAAAGAATTAGCAGAAGTATCCAAAACATTAAACAAACTAAAAACCCAAGAGATTCGTAAACACAATCAGACAAAAATGAGGATACACTAAATAACGGAAGACGGTTAGAATTCATGAAAATATGTTTACAGTATACTGTCAGTCTCGAGGTCATTGTCCTGCTTGCTAGGCTAATAGATTTTCACTTTAAAGAATGAAAATGGAAATATTATCAACAAATGAGATATAGTAATAAAAATGGTAGAGAATTACTATATAATTCTATAAAATAGTGATATATAAATGACTTTGCCAATACAAATAACGAAATAGCAGAGGCGGTACCCAACGTAACAGTAGGAAAAGTAAAGAAAGATTGAAATGGCAGGAAAAAAGTTAAAGCAATAGGAGAGATGGACTAACAATTGATTTAATAATAGTCAGAGGAGGTTTCATAGTAGTAAAACTATTCGAACTTTACACAAAATGTCTACAAGAATGCTCTATATCTACAGCTTGGAAAACCTTTATCATTATACCAACTCACAGAAAACGGAGACAAAGGGACTGAAAAAATTACAGCCCAATAAGTTCTATATCAGCAATATATAAAATATTTACAAACCACTACGTATTGCATTTATAGACTGGAAAAGATTTTGATTCTGTTAAAATTTCAGTAGTAATGAAAGCCCTTCATATTTAGGAAATAGATGAATCACATGTTAGAAAACTTGAAAGTATCTATACAGGAAGTACTGCAACTGTAAAACTACATAAAGATATTGAGAAAATTCCGAATGAGAAAGGAGTTAGATAGGGAGACCTCATTTCTCCTTAATTATTCACAGCATGCCTGGAAGAAGTTTTTGATTGGGAAAATGTAGGAAATAACATTACTTGGGAATAACTTAACAACTTCAGTTTTGCACATGACATAGTTATATTTAGTGAATTATGGGAGGAATTACAAAAAAAGATAGAAGAATTAAATAGCGAAAGCAAAATGGTAGGACTAAAAATGAACATGATTAAAACCAATGAAAAGGCATAGACAACAAACGAGGATTATGGACTAAACTCTAGAAATTTTTAATGAACACATTTACTTAGGACAGATAGTAAGCGATTCTCCAGGACATGAGACCGAAATTAAAAGAATGAAAAGCATGGGATGGAGAGCTTCTATCCTAAATAAATGACATTATAAAGGTAAAATGCCACTTTCTAAATAGAAAATTATCTAAGAAATGGTCCTACCAGTATTAACTTATGGTTCAGAAACCTGGAGCTTTGCTAAACCTTTTGAACATAAACTAGTTATATACAACTCAAATAGCTATGAAGAGAATATGATGGGATTAACAATAATAGACCGAAAAAGAACAACGTGGATATGAGAGGATAGTCTAACAACATGTGAAAAAAAAGAAATGGACATTGGCAGGACTTATAACGAAACAGACATATAATAGCGGAGCATTAAGCATAACAGAATGGATCCATAGAGATTATAACAGAAGTAGGAGAAGGAAAAGAAGACGATGGATTGACGAACTAAGAGAATTTTTGGATATAAACTGGCATAGAAAGACCATAAAATAACGGGAGTGGAAGGACATATCTGAGGCCTTTGTTTTGCAGTTTAATACTGGTGAATGATAATGATGATGATGATATATATATATATATATATATATATATATATATACATATATATATATATATATACAATATATAATAAAATTAAATGCACTTAGCATTGTCAAACTCTCAAACAACCCACACCCAAAATTTGTACTTGAACGTAAAGGGGTCCAAAACACAAAACAGGTAAACCGAAATTACATAGTTCTGAATTGTTGAACAATATTGGTCATATTAAAATTATCCAATTCATGTAAACCAACACTAATATTAAAAACTTAATTAAACTTTATATTTATAATACTTGATCCGATAATATTTCTTTTTACGACATCTCTACATTAGAGCGGCTCATTAGAATTCTGAGTTTATCAAATTATCATATTAGTTCATGTGAACAAAAAGCAAGTTAGACATATTACCAACTCGAACGCAATATCTGCCAGCATTTTACCTCTTTTCCTAATATATTTTATGTCACAACCATTACATGGAATTTCATACATACAACTTACACTATTACATAAAGAGATCATAGTAGAAAATTTTCTAAAAACCA
>NC_090761.1:34501250-34516250 GCF_036898095.1 Palaemon carinicauda
AGTGAGGCATCCCCACCAATATCCACTAGATCGAGCCCATATCCAAGATGAAGATCAAAATCTTTACAAAGTAGTCACAATATTGTTTGTTGAAACATATTATTCATTGATCAATTACATATAAAGTCTACAAGAACAATTTTTATAATAAAATAATAAACTTTTTATGGATGAATGTGAGTGTTTACTAATAAGCCACTCCCCTAACATGACAGCTCCAGCAGAGTAGAGTACAATAACGGTCACTTTTATCGTTGAACTGCTGAATGAAGCAGACATTCAGAGCAAACAAATATTACAACATCAATCGTATCATCTAGTTGCGCACCAAGTTCCTATGCAGCATGTCGTCACCCCCTATACATACTATGATATTCAATTATAACTGAACAAGCTGCATGTTTCCAGAATATTAAAGCCCTTTTACTTCAGCATATGTTCCTGTCCACATATCCAACATTTTCTTCCCATGTTTCTCCTCTCTTTTTAAGCATTCCGACTTTTTTATACCCAATTACTCAACCTGCCCACACATGACCATCCACAACGTCCTAGATTCTTCCTTTCACTTATACCATTATTTTACATACTGTCGTTTCTCTACTTTTCTTTACGTGCTTTGCAAACCAACATTCACGACACAATTATACACTTTTATTTTCTTCGTTGTATTCAACACCCACTATTCCCGTCCTTTTGATAGATCAAGCTCAACGATCAATTTCAACTTTTAACTGGCGTCTATTTAAAAACTTTTCTCTTGCAAACCTTTTGCTGAAAAGCCATTAGTTTTCTTCTCCACTTAATCTATAATTCGCCCCTTCTCTGTTCTAGCACAACATTATCATGTGTCAATTTTATTCAAAGATATTTATATTGATCAATCGCTTCCCCCCCATCTTTCATACATATATTAATTGTACCAACTTCCCAGCTTCAATTAGCTACAACATTAATTATACTTTCAGCTGTTTTTTTAATATAAACACTTACGGCCTCTAAAAAAAAAAAAAAAAAAAAGGAGAAAAAAAATACTGCAGGTTTTCTCCAAAATATACTTGAACATCAGCCACTTCAGACCAGAGTTCATCTCCCTTTCTTACCCATCATCAGCATCAACATTTCCACCTATTCTGGTTTCAATGCACAAAAATATCATACCGTTTGTTGGACAACACATACTTGTATCAGAGCGATTGTTGGTCCGAAGCATTTACTCTTCATCCTACAATTGATAACACAAGCTTCACTGGATTTAACAAGTTCCCTTACATACCATATATAATAAACTGCATCTAAATTAATTATATTATATGTTTTCTAGGGTTATAAATGCCTCATATAGCTTTTTCACTTATTAAAAGGCTTTTCAACCAAATTCTTCAGGATTAGAATTTGACATGCGCATTCCCGATTCAAATATGAACATTTATTTCTTTTATCCAGAATATCACCATCTGCATACTTTATTCTACCCAATTACCCAATACTGTTTATCTCTATAATTACTTACGTACACCAACTTTTCTTCCAAAATGTCATTTTTAATTATATTTTCTTTTTTGTTACTATGACTTAGTACCCATGTGTGATTTCTCCTATTCAGCAGCTGTACTTCAAATAAAGTTATAATTTCTTTTATATATGTTCTAATTGTGCAATCTAACATAGACCCTACTTATTACTATCTAATGTTATATATATATATATATATATATATATATATATATATATATATATATATATATATATATATACATATATATATAAAAAACACTTTCCATTTACAGTTAGAGAGAGAGAGAGAGAGAGAGAGAGAGAGAGAGAGAGAGAGAGAGAGAGAGAGAGAGAGAGAGAGAGAGAGAGAGAGAGTAAAGAAACTTTCTGTATAGTAAATGTTCCCTTTTCCCAATCAACCTAAAAATAAATTTAATTAGTTCAGCCAATTTGCACTGAACTTCATAATGGTAAGAGGTTTACATCAAAGCTAATAATGGAATATGGAAATAAGATCCCTCTTCTTTGGAAAAGACTGATTGGCCTTACGACTAATTTATTTCGAAGCTAATGAGAAATGAAAATAATAGGAGTGGTGTGGAACAAAACTGGAATATATATATATATATATATATATATATATATATATGTGTGTGTGTGTGTGTGTGTGTGTGTTGGTGATGGTCGGGATTACTTAAATAACTTCGTCAGAAACAAAGGAAGAAGTTAAACTAAGTATTAATCATGATTTCTTATCATTAATTTTCACTATAAGCGGTTGAATCATATTCGTAAGGTGTTATAATTTACATTTTTATAAAGAGTTATTCATGAGTTCATTTTAATACTGTCATTCACATAGGCTTACAAAAATTAAAACATCATCAATTAATTCATCCAAGTCTTTTCATGAGGGCAAAAGATCCAAGAAAACTATAGAGTAATTTACAAACGCCTTAGCGTTATTCATTCACAAAAGATTACAAAGAATGAAGCGTTATTCATTCACAGTTACAGCGGTAAGCCGTATACGCCAATCACTCTCTTTAAATTTCATATCATGGTAAATAAAAGAAATTCCCCCGTTAACCACTCCTATTACGATTTGTTCGCTCCTTCTTTGATCAATAAATAAATCACTCAAATAAAAAGAGAAAAAAAAATAATTTCGCCAACGTCTTTTCATGAATTGGGGCAGGATTAATCCAAGACCATTTCATGTTTCGGCGTCGTTACATCCAGACTTCGCACAATTTACGGGATAATTTCCACATAAATCCTGCGTTTCATAAATTCTCAAAACCTTTCATCAGGTGATTGTTTTCATTCCTGAAGTCGGGTTTATTTTCCCGAAGTCTGACCATTGGCGCCAATCGACATCAAGAAGTCCCTTCCTTTTACATTAGGGACTTAAATCCACAAAATTACTACACAAACTCATATATATAAATATACATATATATATATATATATATATATATATATATATATATATATATATAAATATATATATATATATATATATATATATATATATATATATATATATATATATGTGTGTGTGTATGTATATAAACCATCGTCATCATCATCAGACGTTGATATTCCACTGCAGGATAAAGGTCTCGCGTCTGTTTACGGTTTGTCTATGGCAGTTTTTACCCACACATTTTCTGAGCTTGTCAATCCATCGTCTTCTCTTCCTTCCCCGGCTTCGTTTACAATATCTAGGGGCCAATTCTGTTATACATAATGTCTATCTATTATTTGTCCTTCTCATTTTATGTCCTGCCCATGTCCATTTGTTTTTCTTAGTTGTTAGAATAACCTCTACTTTAGTTTTCTCTTGTATCCATGTTGCTCCTTTTTTCTGTCAGTTAGTGTTAATCCCAAAATTTGGCTTTCCATAGCTCTTTGAGTTATAATTATCTTGTGATCCATGGCTTTAGTAAGGTTCCAAATTCCTGATGCATAATTTAATACAGGTAGGATCATCTGATTAAATACTTCTAATTTTAGGTTTCAGGGGTTACGCATTACAAGAAGAGCATGAAGGATACTATTAATAGATAATAGGTATTTTGCAAATTCAGATTGAGCGTTCATAATAATCTGACGTTTATGGCATAAAATATCCGCGGTTCGATCTATAACAGATAACTAAACAATTAATTTTTTGTATTAAAATATCTACTTCCAAGTTCAGGATATCAATCTCCAGTAACGACGTTCGATTAGAATATAATCATTAGATTATTGCGTATTCTTAGTAGAATGTCTCAATTCTGATCACCCATTGTCTTCAGATCTTCCGAGTCTATAGAGACCACCACAGTGCTAGAAATGCATTTAATTTTAACAACTGTGTTCTCTCTTTTACGAGGTTCAAAGCCACCCACTTTTCTAGAGGTTTTGTTTCAACTGTCTCTAGATAAGGGATCGATCCCCGTAATCATGTATTTGAGTCGTAGGTGCTTCAGAACTTGAAAATCAGAGAACGTATATTTATGTTTAGTAGGTCTCTTTCCATAGCTTTCACTGTTTACTGTCATTTGTTTTTCCAATAGATTTCTAGAATATAATTAATTTTTTTACTTTTATATATAATTTTTTTTTCTTTTATGTAAGGGATGTTTTCACTATTGCATCCCTTGCTCGTGTAATATCCAATTTTCCAACTATGGTTGCAGATTTGGTAGTAATAACAGCAAATGAAAGAAAGTGATCTACTAATGCTGGTTTAAATATTGGTGCGGCCCTTTTGATTTCGACAATGAATTAGTAATGGCGAGTATTAACCAGGATGGAAATGCTTGGAGTTAGCAATTCGACCCCAAAATAATGAGTATAGTCGTTTACAGGTTTAAATGCCACCCATGAATGGCAGAGGCAAGGGACAGTGACAATGGCATAGCTAACAAGACAGTACCTAGAGACTAACCACATATGCACATGGACGGCACCCAATGCCCTTCTTCACCCAAGCTAGGATCAGGGAGGGTCAGGCAATGACTGCGAATGACTCAGCATGTAGACCCATAAGACCCCCAAACCCCTTGTCCTTAGCTCACATGGATGGTAAGGTTGCAGACTCTACTAAAAACTATCTAGCTTGAGCAAGACCAACCCCAGTCCGGCAGATCAAAAGGCAAGGATTTTTCCAATAGTATTATCTTGAGCTCATGTACAGTAGCAAAATCGCCGACCTTATTCGGGCGGTCACCAGTGCAGCTACTGACCAAACCCAAGGTTGCTTTCCTTGGCTGATAATACGACCAGAGATTTAAGATATACTTCATTACCTAAGGCAGTTTATATGCAACGACAGGAACATTCACGACTCTCACACGGAAAAATATTTTTATACATTTCGTAGAGAAGAGAGATGATGCTGCGTTGTATATAAATTGAATTAGTATTTTGGCTTCGGTGCGCTCTGATAGCATAGTCTTATGAAAACACCAGTGTATAAACAGTCATTTTTAATGAAACCTTTGTATAAGATTCGATGAATGAAGTTGTCATAACAAAGCTGTAACAATGAGCCTACAAAAAACAAAATAAGATAAAAGTTGGCCCAAAGAACAATTATTCTCTCCAATCCAAAAATAAAATAAACTAGTATCTGGTCTATGAATAAAAGGAAATATAATGCTATTATCCTAATTATTTTCGGCCCAGAAATGTCCCTTTTTGTTTCCCTTTGATATAAGTAATTTCACAGTCTATTTTCTTTGCATTCCTTCACTATTCACTTCCTAAATCAAAATCCCTGTTGCAAACTTTCATGAATATCAGCGTCAGTCTTTTCTATTTCTTGTTTTTATAAGCCGACTAGTTTTGCATGCCTGGGGTTTGGCTATTTCTATCATATATATATATATATATATATATATATATATATATATATATATATATATATATATATACACACACACACACACATATATATATATATATATTTATGGTTGTATATATATATATATATATATATATATATATATATATATATATATATAATTTCACTCATGATAATTGGATACCGATTAGTCATTTTGGCAATCATGGATAGGCAAAATCTTTGTACACCAGTAGTCCCTGCACGTTTTCCAGGAAGGCTAGAAAGTTGTACACCAGTAGTCCCTGCACGTTTTCCAGGAAGGCTAGAAAGTTGTACACCTTGTCCTAGGATTACTCTGACTTAGCGGCATAATTAAAACAAGATACAGTTTATATTGGTGACAAAGAACAACTCTTCATTTAGTGTACTATGCAGTATTTCATCCCAGCAGCTTCAACCCTTTTTCTTTTAATCACATCGCATTCAACTTTTACACTTTGCTGTTACAGATAAGACTTGCTTCGACAATCCTTTTATCCTTTCAAACTTTGATTTTCACAGCGTTCCCCTCTTTCATCCCATATTCTATTATTCTCGTCTTTCAGGCTAGTCTCGTCGGATTCTTGAGAGAGAGAGAGAGAGAGAGAGAGAGAGAGAGAGAGAGAGAGAGAGAGAGAGAGAGAGAGAGAGAGAGAGAGAGGGGGGGGGTAAAAAAACTGATCCAATGAGGGTATTAGAAGTTACAAACGCTAGCATATTTGCAAGACTACCAGTCCTAATAGGGAGGGATAACTAGTTAATTATAGTTTCCGCCTCGCTGTTCGATTTTTAGCAATCACAAATTAAATTCTACTCAAATTAATTTGATGGTTATACAAAAGTTTGGAACAGAGCAGATTGCATGAAGCATTCATCTGTCTCTGACACACACTACCAATGCCTATACATACACATGCCTATATATGTATATATAATATTTCCTTGTTGGAGCCCTCGAGTTTATATATATATATATATATATATATATATATATATATATATATATATATATATATATATACATATATATATATATATATATATATATATATACACACACACACACATATATATATATATATATATATATATATATATATATATCGTTGAGATGTGGCGAGATGTGGCCACTCCACCTCCCTCATTTTCAAGAAGCAATTAGCATTTGGGTCAAGTTGGATAGGTTTTTTATTGCTAGCGGCCTATCATCTGTGTGAGCAGCCAGTTAAGTTCTAACTGAAAGGTGAGGTGAACGTAATTAACTTTATTTCAACAGACAGCGAGTTTATATGCAAGAACCTTCAAAGGAAGGTCCCAAAAATTCAAACACCTCAATTCATGAAAAGGCAGGCTTGAATCGGTTCTATTATCAATGAGGTGTAGAACTAGATATGCAATAAAAAAAAAAAAATACTGTTACAGTGTACAAGTGTGTCTGAAACACATGTGGTATATGCCCCCCACCCCCTAAAAAAGAAGCGTACTGTAGGCGGGTCAAGAAGCTGTATTGGTTGAATTAAAGTATTTCAAAGATCCATAACAATATCTTAACCAAAATTACTCCATTCAGTCTCAGTACGAAAATCAGAGAACTTTAGGTCTGAACAGCTGAAAGAGCATACTGTAACGAAAGAGTATCTTGATTGACAAGATTACAATTTAGTTTTATATATACATACATATATATGTGTGTATACATACATACATACATACATATATATATATATATATATATATATATATATATATATATGTATGTATGTATACATACATACATATATTATATATATATATATATATATATATATATATATATATATATATATATATAGAGAGAGAGAGAGAGAGAGAGAGAGAGAGAGAGAGAGAGAGAGAGAGTTCTGAAAACAGTATTACTAAATTTCTACTATGTCTAGGGGTTCTACTCTGAAGAATTGAGAGAAAGGTTTGAAGACTGAATGAAACAGGCTGACGGTAATCAAGAACAGTTGAAAATGTAAATCCTGCCAAGGAAATTACTAAAAGATATTATTAACCTACGCATATACTATACAATGTTTAAGTGAACAAGTATAGCTAGAGCACTGCAAAGTTTCATGTATCTGGTAAATTTCATATTGCCCTTCTTAAAAATGAAACCAGTTGACAACCTCATGAAGTGCCACGTCATGCTGCTGCTGCTTACAACGGGGTATCAAGCGGGACTGTTTTGTGGGAGTATGTATGTTTGTGGGAGTGGGGGAAGAGCCTCAATTTTTGCCATTGTGCATGCCATTCGAAAAAGGCATTAAAAAAGTTACGCAGGAAATTAAGAAAATGTCCTCGACACATCATTTATGCTGATCCCTCCCAGCCACGCCATTTGGGTTGAATTCAAGACGTGAATAACCTGTCTTCTTTTCCCAACATTAATCCAGACATGATGAAAATTTAGCAGAGACCTAATTTCACCAGAATCATTACTCGGTCTAAATGTGTTTTTACCTTAATCAAAATATTTAGTTCAGTGTATGTCGGAGTTCAGTATTATTTTGTTTAATTTTTTTTTTCTATTTCAATATAATTAACTTTTTTTAAATGCATACATGGCGGCGTAACTGTTGTCAAATCAAAACAAATGGGTTCATATATGAAAGGTACGTAGGACAAATTATAGTAGTTATATATATATATATATATATATATATATATATATATATATATACAGACACAGACACAGACACAGACACACACACACACACATATATATATATATATATATATATATATATATATATATATATATATATATATATATATTTTAATTTACACACGCTTCATAGTCCTCAGCCATGTAGGCCTGGGTCTTGTAACTCATGAAGCAATAACATCAGCAAATTGTCCACTACGAATTCTCGTAATATGAGAGTATATGAATGTCGAATCTAGAGAGAATATTGAAATAATTAAATCAGAAAGAACAGTATAAAAATCTAACCTTTTTTTTCCGTTAAATATTACAAAGGATAGTTTTCAACTTAAGAAATGTTTGGCCTTGAGCTATATAATTGGAAGGGAATCAACTGAAAAAATGGTTGCTTACCCTTATGCAACAATTGGTCACTAGTAATTGTTGAAAAAATTATGCTTACGTCACTTGTTTTTATATTTTCATTAACTTGTAATCTGCAATTGCTAATGTAATATGTTATTATACAACTACTCTGTTGTTTTATCTTCCATTGTTGACAATTATTTATCTTTCTAGACGCAATACTCAGGACTAGACGGTATTCTGAGAAAAAAGAGAGAGAGAGAGAGAGAGAGAGAGAGAGAGAGAGAGAGAGAGAGAGAGAGAGAGAGAGAGAGAGAGAGAGAGAGAGAGAGAGAGAGAGAGGGTTTCAAACTTCTTCTCAATATTATAATTTAAATAAAGTGACTTTGGCATACAAAACACGAGTAATAACGACTTCCATGACAAATATGATATACTAGAAATAAGTGAACGAAATTATCTCAGAATCTCACATTCATCAATAAATCGTTGAGCAAATAACTCATTATCGAGTCTGGTTTGAAAAATGCCTGAAAATCGAATGGATCAGCACAAGTACCTAATTCTGTTATATCTACAAGCAAATTTCAAGTATCTAAGTGTTTACATAAGGCATGGAAATTCTGAGGCATTCCTAATGAGAAATAGAAGTACGATACAAATGTAAAATTTAGGTGTATATATATCCCTTATTGATACTGGCTATATATATATATATATATATATATATATATATATATATATATATATATATATATATATATATATACATATATATATATATACATATATATATATATATATATATATATATATATATATACACACATACATACATACATACATACATTATATATATATATATATATATATATATATATATAAAAGTCTGCCTATGTATGTTAACAAATGCAAGAAAACAAGTTTAGTTTATGGAGGCCAAGTTCTGAATTTTTTTTTTCGCTAAAAGAATGACGAAATATGTTTTTTTTTTTTTTTTGGTCATTGTCGTTTATTATACCTTCATAAAACAGATAATGATGGTAATAACGCTAATGCTAGTAATAAAAGAATGAAACAAAAGATATTGCTGAAAAAGAAGATGGCGAAGAAGAAAGAAGAAATGAATATTTATGTCCCTCGTAAAATGAGAATAGATGTTGCTACGGAGAGATGGCGCGCGAGAACGCTGCTCATTTATGGGCACCTGGGGAATTCATATGACGAGGCACGATAATGAAAGAGATGAGATGAAATTATATTCCGTAGCTGGGCAACGTTTACTCAGACAGTAAGTCGTGTAATAAAACGCAAGTTTACGCCGAACACTTAAATGTTAAAAGCGAGCTAAAGTCGCAAAAGGCTTTTTCATTAAAACCGTTTGTACAGCAGCACTTATATCATTACTGACTTTATACTAAACATTTACGTTTTAGGTTAATTTACGTGGAAGGTAGTACACAAATTGATTTTTCTAATAGTCTTTATTTTTAACCTGAGTTCACCTGAAATGACCTGCTTATCCTGTTAATCGTGGCTTCCGTTTCTCGTCCGACTTATTTAATTTATGGTTACTTTCGATGGGGAGAATATTATTTCTATGCATTTCTATAATGACTCTCCGTAAAGCTACTGAGATTTCCTGTCGTTCAGCTCTAGAATTTATTTGATGTTGCTCATGATGTCCCATCATCCTAATGTCAGCTAAGCTAGAGGTAGACCAGATGTCACCCTAAGTCAATTGACAAGTTGCAGCATTGTTTCAACGGTTTTCAGGCAAGCCAACCCTTCGGAGTTAGGGGGCAAATTTCCTCCTTTTGTTATTGTTCAGGAAGATTGGGTGTGACTGGCATTCCTGGTTTTATCGTTCATATTTCAGAATGTTTCGTTTTATTTCATGGCATAATATCGAAAATGGCTAAGTTTTTAACAGTGATTTCTTTTGCATGTCATATAATATATATTATAAATACATGTACTTTATTTGCTCTAATAATTCAAAAAGTTTATAAAAAAATTTAAAATTCTTTTCACTTGAGAACGATAATTAAAATACACAGTGTCGTCACTTATGATCATGATCATACTAATTCAATCAGCAAAATTCTCGAAATTGCTTAACCATTTTCAACAAATGCAATCAAGACTTGCATTTGTTCACTCTAGTAAAAAACCAAGAAATCAAGTAAAATAATATGTTGCTTATGTGATACAAAAACTTTCATCCCACTAAAATATTTTCAGCATATTCACAATCATTTGGCTAGTTCACATTTCCTATCATGCTGCCTTTTTAGATATGAAACTTCACACACAGACTTACTAGCTTTGAATTACTAATGTAGCTGATTAGTATCTAAGTCTTTCACGCTTTATTCATGATTTGCTTCTCAGGTGAAAAGATCATACATTTTCCTCGTTTGATTTTATTCACTTTCCAGCGATTAAAACATGTTCTCCTTAAACCTTTAAAATCATGAGGATTAATTCGCCAGCGCACTCCATCATTTAAATTGAATACCGAATAAAAATAATTGTTAAAACTTGTATTATTACCACATTAAAATGGGAATAAAAACGTTCAATACGTTCTGTTTTTGAGAAAGGTGCTCTCGACACGAATGAATGTTAAGAGAGAAATATATAAACTACATTTCTATTATCATTACTAATAAGCAAACAAATACTTACTTGGTTTGTATCTTATCCAGTTCATTAAAAATCAACTTTCAAAGTCTTTTCACACTGCAAAGTCGGAGAGAGAGAGAGAGAGAGAGAGAGAGAGAGAGAGAGAGAGAGAGAGAGAGAGAGAGAGAGAGAGAGAGAGAGAGAGAGAGAGAAAAAAATATGAACTGATGCAACAAATCAAGACAATAGACTACAACGTTTCCCCACTTGCTTCATTTCATTTCTATTGGCTAAGAACCATAAATTCTGGCGGTTAATTAATATCTCAACCCTAACGATTAACAAGTATATCTATTACTGATATTATTCAATGAACATCTATCCCTTTCAAATGTCAAAAGGACAAAGATAAGATTTCACATCAACATGTGTCAACAAAAAGAACCATCCTGATAAATAATCTGAAGTTAACACATTAGTTGTGAATGGATCGTTTCCATATTACCTCTATTTTGTGAAATTTGTTTCCTATTTCTGTTTTCCTTCCATTACACAAGTGTACGCTGTAACCAGGATGCTCTTTATTATGCTGAAGGCTAACATTGGAAGAAGTGTGATAGTTCCCGACTTAGAAGAAATAGAATCCTTTTATAAGCTGATTATTCAAAATAAAATTAAATGTGATTCACAATAATAATAATCTAGTTAAAGATACACATAAAAATTTCTTCTTAAATAATTTATATCAAATGTAGTTAAAAAACAAGACTATTTTCATTGATATCATTAAAACAAACCAGGCTGCTACTCAGAATGGGGAAATCAGTCCATTGTGGAAAAAGAATCTGAGAACCAAAGGATAAACAATATGCGAGATAAGAAAACAACAAATACAATTAAAATAATGACAGACCATTCCACAATTTGGTCATGAAAGAAATGGCTAGTCATTAGAATGCACTTGCATTTCTACCAGAGGGTGGTGGATGGTATAATCTCGAAAGATATAAATGTAAAGAATAATCAAAATTATGAAAAATGTTGAACAACATACAAGGCGAGCCAATTGAACGACTGTGCCACAGACCAAGATGTTGGTTAAGGATATAGAAAGTAATAGGCACAAAATTTTTTCCATAGCAATTTACGATGAGAGTAAAATACTGAAGGCCAAGCATGGGACCAATGTGCAAAACATCGGAATCGCATTATGAATATAATTTTCTCAGGATAAAAAAGAAAATGCATGAATATATTAGCACTCATATGAATTAGAAACTCACTTTATAGGTGATTAGTTGTTCTACCTGACTTTCGAGAAAAAATCTAACTCTAACCAGCTCAGAAAATTAAAAGGCATCGTACACTATGATTGAAATTCCGGTTAAACGATATTCACAGTCGTTTCTAATTCAATTTATATATTTAAGTAACATCGTTTCTATAATACAGTTAAGACCTCCTATGTTTATAGATAAACAAGGCCAAAGTAAACTCGCCCCTAAATAACAGAAATAAAATAATTTCTGTGTTAGTCTTGGCGGGACCAAGTCCGTACTCCTGTCATATCTACCTATTGAGAAAAAATGCCTGAAGGCATTGTTATACCATATCCAGTTAATGAAGGAAATAAATTTCATTACTAGATTTCATATATATATATATATATATATATATATATATATATATATATATATATTTATATATATATACACCCATAATCCTCTTCATGGATTTTGTATTCCGTAAAATAGTTGGAAATGGTAGAGGAGGATTGGACTGAAATGGTAAAAGGAAATTAGGTGACCTAGAGTATGCTGATGACGCTGTCCTTATTACCAAAACTCCACAGGATTTGCAATGCTTTTACAGGAATGCATGAAATATCACAGGACGTTGGGCTCAAGATGAATAGAAGAAAAACAGATGATGAGAACGGAATTTGCAATGGAAGATGAAATATTGGAAGGGGAAAGGATCCACAATCAAACCATCGTTCTCTAGCCTGTATACCATGATCTTCCACTGTCTTGGGGTAGAGTTCTCTTCGTTAAGGGTGTAATCAGGGGCACTATGCTACCTGTTTCCTTATTTCCTTTCCTCACTTGGCTGATTTCCCTAGTGGAGCCCTTATATGGCTTATAGCATCCAGTTTTTTCAACTATGGTTGTAGCTTAGCTAATAGTAATAATGTTAGTATTAAAAACAACAACAACAACAATAATAATAATAATAATAATAATAATAATAATAATTACCATTATTATTATTATTATTATCATCATCATCATCATTAGAATAATAATAATAAAAATAATAATTATAATTATAATAATTATAACCACATACAATAACAACAACAACAACAACAACAACAACAATAATAATAATAATAATAATAATAATATGAGTCTTAGCAAAACGCACCATAACTATAATGTGAATAAATACTAATAACTAACAAATTCACTTACGTCTGCTTTCTACCATTAAAATGATAGGATCAAAATTAATCTCCCGGTGAAATTGTTATAATTTGTTTTGCTAATGAGAAACCGGGCCAGTAGATTATTCCATCATCATCTCTTAATGTGAGGTAAATTATTTTGGAGAAAAGACATTTTCCTTCGTAGTTTTCTAAATATGAAAAAGCGTTTTTATTTATATGTCTGATATTTGTTTTAGTTTGCTGAAGTATTGCCGTTGGATCACTTCTCTCGTAAAGATAATAAATGAACGTATAAACTAAGGTGAAAAGAACCTGAATGTTTTTTTATGATGCTTGACTATCTCTCGAAGCTTCATTTTTGAACTAAGATTAATGGGATTTACAAAATGGAAATGCACGTTACCTCCGAAGATGCATTAAAAAACCCCGTCCTTAATTACATTCCCTGCAAACATATTCATGAAACGATTTTGCTAGATAAAAAACAACATTGCACATCATCTCGACCATAGTATCACTAAATTTTCACTGAAATTTTGTTTTACTTGCTTCATTCAAAATTATTATTATTATTATTATTACTAGCCAAGCTACAACCCTAGTTGGAAAAGCAAGATGCTATAAGCCCAAGGACTCCAACAGGGAAAAATAGCCCAGTGAGGAAAGGAAATAAAGAAATAAATAAATGATTTAATCATTACAGATTCCTAATTCATTAAGGGAATCTCATAAAACAATAGGTAAAATATAAGACATAGCTATTTCCTAAACTTCATCCATAAGAAGCCAAATAGGGAACAGGACAATTAGTATGATTCTATATGATTATCTGTGGACGTACCGACACATTTCCCTTTAAAAAGTGGGATTTCATCGTGCAAATTCCATCAACTCTTACAGAGGAAATGATGGGAAATGTTGTTCCCGAAAGTTTAGAAAATAAATTGCCCAAATGCTGAAGTATCTACTTTCACTCGCCTTTCTACTATATATATATATATATATATATATATATATATATATATATATATCATAAACTCCTTTAGGAGTCTATGATATATATATATATATATATATATATATATATATATATATATATATATATAGCATAGACTCCTTTAGGAGTCTATGATATATATATATATATATATATATATATATATATATATATATTTATATATATATATATATATGTATATATATATATGTATATATATACATATATATATATATATATATGTATATATATATATGTGTATATATATACATATATATATGTATATATATACATATATATATATATATATATATATTTATAGATATGTAGAAATATATATAATATATGTATATATAATATACATACACACACATATATATATACATATATATGTATATATACATATATATACATACATATATATATATATATATATATATATATATATATATATATATATATATATGTAACTATTATGAACAGTTCTTATAAATGTAGCTTTATTTGGTTTGTTA
>NC_090761.1:34521250-34576250 GCF_036898095.1 Palaemon carinicauda
TTTTATTGGGGCCAAACAGATTCTAAATTCATGGCTTGTAAGGTTCTTTCCGCTTTTGGGAAAGGTTTCAGATTATTTGTTTATCTTATAAAGGTCATACAGATTGAAACAATATACTGTAGTTTCTGTAATCATATTAAAGTGGGTTGTGTCACTTTTAGCATTCACATCTAACTGGGATGATTAATTATAATTATATATAATTTATAAATTCATAAATAACGGGGTATATATATACTGCTTGTACATACATATCGCATGGGAACCATTACAGTCCAAATTCAAGATTTAAGGATCGTAATCATAATTGTTACATTGATATATTAAGGAAACATCTAATTTTTACATTCATATTATACTTAGGTATTACAATTTCCTTGCCTGCATTCACAGCACAAAGCTAATATAACTTGAACATTAATATCTCATAGAGTCAAGACATTTCTGTAAACCCTTTTCGTAGATTTCTGTAAACCCTTTTCGTAGACCTTATTTCAAATGTATCATAGCTAAGTCATTTAACAATTCATATTTCAAACGGAATTATTTAAGTTTCAAGATAACAGCTGGGACCTCCCATTTTTTTTATTTGATTTCCGGGAGATAATACCATACCCAACTCAGTAACAAATAAAATGCATATCAAAATACTGGTAATACAATAGTTTCACTTTTCTCATAAAACTGCCTACTTCAATTTATTCAGACAGCAAATACGAGAGATATCTTACATTTACTCTTAAACAAATTTTGAAAATTGCCTTTTGAGAGGCGTAGTTTTATTTTTCTCTGAAGGGCCATATCTTCTGAGATGAAATTTCAGGACCGAATTTAATATCCAAATGAAAAGCAACGGTCTTACCTCATCTGACACAATAAGATAGGAAGAATAGTTTACGCATTTCATGTGTTATTGTTATTATCTTATGCGTTCTTCTCCAAAGCATTATTAAGGAAACTTACGTTATTAAATGTAAAAATGATGCTGTAAAATACTTGCATACATACATACAGTATATATATATATATATATATATATATATATATATATATACATATATATATATATATATATATATATATATATATATATATACACACATATTAATATATGTGAAAAGTTATATATGTGTATTATACACACACACGCACCATCACCATGATCTCATTCACATATGGCACTAGAGTAATCTCTCTTACAGTTTCACTTCTGACCCTGTCCTGCCATTTAACTCCAATTCTTCTGAGGGATTTGTTGTGAAATCTACTAAATCTGTTGGAGATTGTTTCATTGTCATACCACGACTCAGGTCCATACAGTACCATAGGTCTCACTAAACATATATAGCATGATTTTTATATGTAATTTTAGGTGATTTGATTTCCAAATATTACTTAACCTAGCCATTGTCTGATTTTTTTTTCAATCTCTCATTAAACTACAATTCTAAAGACCCTGTATTAGAAACCATAGTCCCTAAATATTTAGATGATTCTATCTCATTAATGTTTTCTCCTTCCAGTGATATTTCATCTTCCATTACATATTCCGTTCTCATCATCTCTGTCTTTCTTCAGTTTATCCTGATCCCAACCTTCAGGGATATTTCAGGCATTCTGGCAAGCAAGCATTGCAAATTCTGTGGTGTTTTGCTAATAAGGACAGCGTCATCAGCATACTTCAGGTCAACTAATTTCCTATTACTAATCCAGTTCAATCCTTCCCCAACCATCTTCAACTGTTCTACGCATTACAAAATCCATGAGGAGGATAAACAACATAGGTGACAACACGTTCCCTTGAAGTACTCTGATGATCATTGGATATTCATTTGATAAGACTCCACTAACATTAACTTTGCCTTTGATATGCTAAATCAAATATATATATTTAGGAAGATTTCATTAATAACGCAGGACTCTCCACAAAATTGGCCGGTGAACACTATCAAAGGTTTTTAATAGTCCACAAATGTGATCATAAGTGTATTTCTATATTCTACGCATTGTTATATATTTTTCAAAATAAAAATTTTGTCAGTACAATTTCTAGTATTTCTACATCCTGCTAGTTCATCTCTCAGCTTTTCATATATCTTTCTCTCTATTCTCTTTAGAATAAGCATACTATATATTTTTGTGACAACTGACGCAAGTGTGATACCACTGTAATTATTGCAATCAGTCAGGTCTCCTTTTTTAGCCATTTTCTCCAATACTCCTAAATTCCAGTCATCAGGTATTGCCTCTTCATGCCACAATCTACAAAATAATCTTGTAAGTATTCTGTGGTCACTTCATTATCAGCCAATATCATCTCAGCAGTTATTCCACCGTAACCAGGGGCTTTCCATCTCCTGATTTTTTTTAATGATTGCTTCGACTTCAAAGTCAAACACACACAATGCATTCATGGGCACATCAAGGTCTTCATCAGCTTCAGGTATATCAATTAAATTATTCCCTTCATACCTCCTATTCATGATCTCACTAAAGTGTTCCATCCAACGTCGCCTTTCTTCGTTACTTGTTGTTATAACAAATCCATCCCTCTTTTTTATGGGTATATGCTTGTTCTTTGCCTCGCCGAGATTTCATTAAGAATTCTATGGGCAATTTCTGCACTATAGTAACCTCATAAATTCATATATATATATATATATATATATATATATATATATATATATATATATATATATATATGTGTGTGTGTGTGTGTGTGTGTGTGTGTGTGTGTGTGTGTGTGTGTGTTACAACAGATAAACTGAGTAACTAGGAATTTCGCGAAATGACTGATTCACTTAGGGATTTCATGAAATGATTAAAATTACCAACCATTACGTAAAATGACTGAAATTTATTAGTTCTTATTATACACTTTGCCTGATAGAATTCAAGCAAACTGTGTATTTCTGGTATTTGTTTGCAAACAGCACTTTTATGTGTTTTTAAGTGCATATGGGTATTAAACACAGAATCTTATTCACTGAAAGTTGGTTTTGAATCTTTACATTAAAATTAGTCTTTACTTCTGTATACCCGTTAAACATTTCCATTTAATCTTCATACATTTCATATTCATATAATTTGTAGCCAGTTTTGTTTCAAGTACAAGTGTTCAATTCATATTTAACTACCTGAAAAGTTAATTCAGTTTTGTTAAAAATGGCCTCTTTCTTTGATATGTGAGCAGGTAATGCAATAATTTTGATTCCTCTTAACTGTATGAGCAGCAAATTGGGGATGTGTTTCCTAAATGTTCATTCTGATTTTGGATGTGGAAGTGGTCTTATAGTGCAAAGAAGGGTGGTGCAGTGGAAAGAGACTTTGGAAAGGCGTGGCTTGACAGTAAAAATTGATAAGACTGAAGCTATTGTGAGCAGTAAGGAAGGTAGGGACAGGAAAGCCATACACAAAAGTAGAGGTGCAGTTATAAAACACGTAGAACAGCTTAAATACTTAGAATCTACTATAAATCAGAGGAGGGAATGTGAAGCTGAAGTTCAGAATAGGATAAAAACAGCATGGGGAAATTGGATGAAGGTAGCAGAAGTAGTATGTAATAAGAAAACACCAATCAAGGCAAAAAGTCAAGATCTATAGCACACTAATAAGACCAGAGTTAAGACGAGAAGAGGAAGCGAAGCTTGAGAGATCAGAGATGAGAATGCCTAGGTGGATTATGGGAATATCACTTCTTGAAAGATTGGAAAATGAGGAAATAAGAAGAATGGCAGGTGTAGTGAAGATTACAGAGATGATAAGTGTGTCACGACTGAGATGGTGGGGATGGATGGTGGAGAGGGAATGATGAGGGCTTGAGAGGAACCTTTTAGGGGGAGAAGATCGAGAGGGAGGCAGAGAATTAGATAGCGAGGTAAGGTGAAAGATGATATGGAGAGAAGAGGTTTGGTGGAAGAGGATGCCTTTGATAGAAGATATCGGAGAGGGCACATCAGGCAACCGACCCTTTAATATATACTTTATGAACAGTAACAATCTCAAAATACATCTTTTATAAAAAAAAAAAAAACTTAAAAAAAGAGGAAGAGAAATAGGATAGAATAGTGTGGCAGAGTGTACCCTTAAGCAAGAGAATTTCATCCAAAGACACTAGTTTATAATGTAGAGAGGCTATGGCACTACCCAAAACTAGACAACAAAAGGTTTGATTTTGGAGTGTCCTTCTCCTAGAAGAGCTGCTTACCATAGTTAAAAAGTCTCTTCTACCCTTAACGAGAGGAAAAGTAGCCACTGAACAATTACAGTGCAACTACTTAACTCCTTGAATGAAGAAGTATTGTTTAGTAATCTCAGTGTTATCAGGTGTATATGGACAAGGATCAAAAGTAGCTCTGTCTGGTCTGTCAAAGGACATAATAACTCTCTAGCGGTAGTATCTCAACGGGTGGATAGTGCTCTGGTCAACCCCCCCCCTCTCTCTCTCTCTCTCTCTCTCTCTCTCTCTCTCTCTCTCTCTCTCTCTCTCTCTCTCTCTCTCTCTCTCTCTCTATATATATATATATATATATATATATATATATATATATAATATTATATATATCTGTGTGTGTACCTTTATCCCCAGGGGATAAGTGGCTAACCATCACATGCATAATCTCTTACTTTCTTACTTCTATTGACAGTGGCATAACGGTTCTAGAACCTAGCCCGCGTCGTTCCCAACAATGAGATCCATTTCGGGTTTCTTGCTTGTGAGGAGAGCTTGTTTACTTTGAATAAATTACATAATAAGTAGCATTATCCTTTTCATCACCTTTAGATAATATAAGTTCATACTTATAAATCTATAGTTGGTTAAGACAGGCGCAAACTTCCTTATTACTTGTTAAATCATTTTTCTTTTATGAGGAGAATGTTGTTTACCTTTGTATGAAATACAATAATAAGTTAGTTTAACGATTCACGAAATAAAATTTAGCGTTATCTTCCCAAGAGTAAATAAGGGTGGGAAGCAAAAACAAGGTTGAGACTTTTGTCTTAAGGTAAGCTATGGGTACGGTAGTCTAAAAGAGCGAGAGGGGGTTGCGGTTGCGGTGGGGGGGGGGGGGCGTAGTTAAATAGGTAAGGATAAATCTCCTAGGTTAGGTTAGGTTGAAAACCTTAAGATATGTGTTGTTTTTGTATTTGTTTCCCTTTAAAATGTGGATTTTAGGTCACAACTTTTGAAAATTTACAGTCCGTCCTAGCCAAATACAAGCGCTCCACCTATCTTATGTATAATCGAACCAATTTTAAGGCAAACACAATTCGATCTAAACTCTTCCCAGTTTTTTGTCCTTTTAGTTTTTTATAATTTTTTTTTATCGTCAACAGTTTATTCTCAACATACATAAAACTAAAATGCAAATTTCAACTTCATTGGGGGAAAGGACATTTCAGTAAATATGAGAATTAAAACTTATATTTGCATTAATGAAATTACAGTTACATAAAAAAAAAAATGGGGAGCGAATTGAAATTAGTCAGAGAATTATTCGAAAAGGAAATTGCTTGGATGGATACGCAGCAGAATAATTAATGTCTTTGTTGATTCTCTCTATTTTGTTTGGATGCTGCATCCAGTCATTTCTCGAGATCCACGCCGAAAGAATAATTAAGGTTAATTGCTATGGCTTTAGAATGCTACTACACAAAGGTAGACAAAGCCAAACGGGACAGAATGACCATAATTGTTTGGAAATGAACATCTGAGTGATTAAATTCTAAATAATTTAATTTTTCTTTGGCGTCACCAACGTCATTGTTTTCAAGGCCTTAGTATTCTTTATACTCTAATTCAAACATTAGTGTATTCTTCAATAGTTTCCCTAATTAACTTTCATCTTTGTGAAATCCAAAATTACTGATTGCATCATTAGGGAAAAATAAGAAAGATTAGACACCTTCATTTCTTGGGGAACGCTTTTATGTCAAACATTTATGAAATCAGTCTATTCAAGAGACAAAATAAAGGAAATCCTCAAAACGCCTGGATTACTCGTGTCAAGAGAATTTCATCAGGGCTGCGTTCTCAGCTCTTTGGTAGGGCATCAGTGTTAATCTTCATCTAAATGATGTCTGACGCTACCAAACTCATGTAGTATTTATTTTCAGTTTTATTTCAACACCTTTCATTTTTTTCTCTCATGATTTTTAGTATTTTTTAAGATATCTATTATGGCATTTCCAGCCTAGCTAAAGATTTGTGACTATGACTAGGGGGTAATACCAAGTTTCGCATGAAACTGGTCAATCATATGGCAATACCACTTAAATTATATATATAAATATATATATATATATATATATATATATATATATATATATATATATATATATGTGTATATATATATATATATATATATATATATATATATATATATATATATATATATATATATATATATAAAACATTCACCAAATGACTAACCTTTTCCATGGACAGAATAATATCTGGCAGCATCTCTATCCAAGTCTCGATCCTTAGCAGCTGAAATATACATAGTCTTTCATGTATCCAAAATATAATTTTCTAGAATATGTATTAAAAGGTCATAGATTTTTTTTCATTATGGGGTTACGGATGCAATTGAACAGACTTATTTGTCCACCTGAGCTTTCAGATGACTTTAACGTTGATGTTCACGTAGTAATATAGACCTCATCATATTTCCCGTTTTGATCTATATAGTACTCTTCTGTCTAAATTGCGACATTATACAGCGAAATCTTTCTAATTCACATGAATGCCATGTCATTAATACCATTATTCTAATTAAAACTACACAGGAACTATAAACTGGGACCCTTCACCTAGTAAAGAACTTTCACAATGACCACATTCACATAATCAACATAAGAACTATAGTGCATCATCTCTTACTCAATTTAGGAACGAAAAAAATATGAGAATCACCAATCATTGATTCTACAGTATGATCTAAATACTGTTTTCATTGTCAATATTACATAACGTGTCAAACAAATATAATTACGTTAAGTTGTCTTTAATTAACAACGTGAGGGATTTATTTCATACTGCCCCAAGGTAAGGAGATTTAACTCCTCTCGATCTGACATGGGAATCTATAACAATATTCTCCACGATATAATTTATTGCATCTTCCAATTTCGTAAATGCGATTGCTAAATCATAGAAAAGAACTCATTCTTGTTTTTAATGCAAGTACAAATGCGTTTAAAGAAATATTCCACACCAAGCCATCAAGCTTTCTTTAACACCCTTTGTTAAGTTTAATACCAAACTGCTTTAAGCTTCTGATACTGCTACTCATTTTCAGTCAGCGAAATCGCTGGCCAGGGCCACTCTCTGGAATAAACCACTGAGATACCCACTTTCGAGTTAGGTCATAAAAATTCCACCAGTCAGCCCTTTAGAACGCTTTAAATTTCATGCTTTCTTTGGAAACCTCCATTGCAGCAAATCTGACACTTTTCTATCTCACGGTTCGGCATTAGAAAAGAAAATCAATTTTAGTCATTAAATGTAAAGAAACAACTAAACGGCAATGATTATTCATGTGTAATAACCAATGGTTTGCTATCAACATTAATGTCGGACATTACCTTCCAAATCTACTATATAATAACTGCACCCCGGAAAAAAATAATTTAAGCGCCTTTACGAAAAGGCTAAATAAATATAAATTTATCGTCTCTGGATTATACTAGTCAATTTTGAAACCAGTATAATGGAGCTTAACATTAAGAAAGAGTGTGGGACTCACTAAGGCCGAATCTGAAAAAAAAAAAAAAAAAAATCTTGAAATAAAACCGACCGAACCTTATCACCACATGACGCCACCAACAACGATCATCGTCCCATGATACCATGGAAAGCTTCCATCAGAGCACTGAAAATGGATCTCTCCACAGGCCGCATTTATAAAAGCAATCGCCAATTAATTGACTCTGACATATGCTTTCAGGTCGGTGATTATTTGTAATATTTTAATTAATAGGAAGCCATGGCAATGAATCGGTGGAATCCGAAAAGTTAATTATGTTCCCTGCCATCAAATAATACTATCAACTTACAAAATTCATTAATGAAACAGGAATTTCCCCCGATAATCACTCGATTACTGCACGGATTGGCTCTTTATCCGTAATCTGAACTGTTTTTTGTTTTTGTTTTTTCTATTGTATGTTCTCATATACTCCTTTTCCCCTACTTTATCCTTAAACCTTCAACCAATAGTTCACGCTTCCAATATTAAATAATAATATCTTTTAAATATTGTCAAAGCGCCTCAGACATATACTATTCAAGGAATTTTATACCACAGTGATTATTATTAATATCATTATTACTAGCCAAGGTACAACCCAACAGAATGCAACAAGCCAAATAACTCCAAAAGGGAAAACAGAGTCCGGAAACCACTTGGGTCAACCCGGACATATTTGGATTTAGTTTTCTTTTTCTCTTCATACTGAGTATCTCCATAGTTCAGACAATGATTCCAGGTGGGTGTGGTCAACACATCCTTGGGCAAATTGAAATAAACAAGATGGAGGCTGCAGTTAGAAAAATACGACATATGTACCTTTCAACTAACATATTTTTTATTACAATACTATATATATACTGTATATATATATTTACATATATATATATATATATATATATATATATATATATATATATATATATATATATGTATTACGTAATTTTTATGTTACATATCTAGATTTTGGTAACGAATGTAAGCAACAAAATACAAGTTTACAGAAAAAAAGTGGAATGTCTAGGGGTTTACTCTATCTTTGGTGCAATCAGACTATGGTGACGGTTTGCACGAAACACTTGAAGCTGCGATAAAAGAAAAGGATGTGGCAACTGTTATTATAAAAAAAACTATCGGCAGATGTTTCTCCATTGACTAGCAGGAAATGAGTTTCACTACTGGTTGATGTGCCCAAGAAGAAATTTCGTACGTCAAATTCTGATTTTGACTTTAAAAAACATTGCTGGTAATGTGAAAAAGATGCAACCTTGAAAGGTAACCCAAAAGTCTTGTGAGGTGGACACCAACTTACCTATGTAGATCCACATATTCAAACATAGAGAAAAAGCCATATAAGAAGTACGTATTAGAAAAATGTAAAGCAAGGGAAGACAATTGGGAAAGTGAGGTGCGAGTAAACATTATGTAGTGACATATAGCTATAATGAAGTGCAAAGATTAAAAAAGTCAGCTTCTAGACCTTCTTGTGCAGACATTAGCCTCCATGGCATCACCAACACCAAGGACAAGTTAGTGCAAGCAGTAGCAGACAATTTCAATGCAGATATCTCATGTCCTAATGGGAAGCTTTCTACTCACTCATTAGCAAAGATTGTTAAGCATTTTGGAGGAGGTACTATCCTTCCTGAACCAGCTACAGTTAAAAGAATTGCGAGACATGAATTGTTAAAGCCTGTTCGACACAAAGATGATGATGACTTATTTTAATAAATCCACGTGTGACCAAAACCTGAAATGCCTCGAGTGCCAATATCGCAATGGATTCCAGATATGAAAAAACTTCAAGAAATATCTGATCCATGGGCACAGCTTTGACTTCACATTTTCCAGGATGTGTTGAATCAGGAAAAATTCCCCCAGTCCAGTGTCTTTATCACAAGACTGGCCCAAGAAAAAGGGTACTCAATGCAACCAAAATCAAGGGAAGTGTTTCCCCCTCTAATTGACCGTCCTCCAGCTGATAAATGCACAATGACTACATGCTTATTAAAAGCACAACAAGTATCTTCAGCCACTGGGAAAGTGTATATTGTTTACACTGCTCATCAGCAGTTATAAAAAGTTGCCCTTCACATTCACTGTCCATTGACTTTCAGCCATGTCTATTTACAACTTGGAGGAATGCACATCCTGAGGAATTATGTTGGTTGATTGGTACTTTCATGGATAACTCTAAACTATTGGAACTTCTCACTGGTCCATTCGGTGGAGTGAAGATGATGTTGACAGGAAAGACTTTCCTGGCAATGTATGGGCACTTCGGAGTTCTCACAGACAAGCTTCTTTCTTTATTTGCATCCTTCTAGATAGAAACCTTGGACGGACTCATTGTAGTGCTAGAACTTTCTAAAAAGAGCCGAACTACTAGATTATAGGTTGACTGCATGATAAAACCAGATATGACAATGATGAAGTTTATCAGAGACTGATACTACAGCAGCTAGAGGCAGATACTACCTTAGTATAGCATCTAGCCCTTGTTCAGCCTGAATGTACATTTGCTCTATCAAATGACAGGAAGATTTATATATCTCACTAGTACAAGGTAGATCGTGCATATACATCCAAGCTGTAGTGCAAAAACATAGTTTGTTTCCTTCAGTTTTGTTACCAGCTAATGGGTTTTCAGGATGTGACACTGTCGGGTCCTACCATGGAATTTGAAAAACTACTGTAATGAATATCCTAAGGTCAGGAAAATATCCATTAAGCTACTTTGGAAACAATGACAAAAATCTGCCTGATGTCATTCCACAGTGTACAGCATCCATGTTGGCCTGCTACAACTTGGTGTAAAACTATGACAGAAGCGTGACACAACACCTGGGTATCAAAAGTTAGCCGTACCACTAAAAGAGAACCTAACATTTAGTGAAAATGTTCCATGAGCTCACTTGTAGGCTGGAAAATGCTCTACAATAACAACCTCCAAATCTAGATCCCACAGACATTAGATGCTATAAAGCAGATGACTGTCTGTTTTCTTTTACTGTTTTTCAAGGTGTTAGGTTGTGTCCAGAGGAACTACTCAAATTTATAAGGTGCTCTTGTCATGGAGGAATGCCTTGCAGTACACAAAGATGTGGATGCTGTAGTACTGTCATTGTGTGTTCAGTCTTATGTGTGTGTGTGTGTGTGTGTTGTGGAGGTGATGAATGTTGGAACAGAGAACTAAATGACTGGCCATGACAGGGAAGGAAATTCTAGTACATAATGTATAATTTTGAATTTTTTGAGAATCTATTTTTTTAATTATGTTTTACCACCTTAAGAATTATGTGTTTAAGTTATCATTTACATAAACTGTTTCAAAGTATTCCTTTAGTATAATAAGCATAAAATTTGGAGTTAAAAAAAAATACAATGATGGATTCAAGTTTGTAATAATGCAAATTATTTTTGGCAGCCTTCTTGGTCGTCATCTTGAAGATTTTAAATTACCCAAAGGTAAGATAGCCACATCCACCTGGGCATGACAACTTGAACCCTATAGTAAGATAATAAGAAGGGACGAAAACTGTATCTCACAATCTCCCGGTTAGGTAAATTTATGGGGTCCTGCTTTCAGACTAGCAGTTAAGGCCGAAAAGGAAATAAAAAAGTAACGAGCAAACAATATAGAAGAAATAGAAAAAATATATCTATATCAGTAACAACGTTAAATATATATACGTTTGAATTCCTCTCATTTTTCCTATGCATTCACATACACCGAATAGTGTGGCCTACTCTTTACATATTCTCCTCAGTCCACAATAACCTGACAACACTGAGATTACCAAAAAAATTTATTCGCTGAGGGGGTTAACTACTGCACTGTAATTGTTCCGTGGCTACTTTCCACATGGTAAGCGCGGAAGAGATTCTTTAGCTATGATACGCAGCTCTTCTAGGAGGACACTCAAAAATCAAACCATTGTTCTCTAGTCTTAGGTAGTGCTGTATCCTTTGTACCATAGTCATCCACTGCCTTGGGGTAGATTTCTCTTACTTGAGGGTACATTCCAGCATGCTATTCTATCTTATTTCTCTTCTTCTTGTTATTTTGAGGATTTTATATAAGAAAGATTTATTCTAATGCTGTTATTGTTATTAAACTTATCTTGTAGTTCATTTTCTCATTTCCTGTCCTCACTGGGATATTTTCCCTGTTAAAGCCCTTAGGCTCCTAGCATCGTGCTTTTCCAACTAAGGTTGTAGCTTAGCAAGTAATACTAACAACAACAACAAAAACAACAACAACAATAATAATAATAATAATAATAATAATAATAATAATAATAATAATAATAATAATAATAATGTTCTGAAGTTCTACCAATTAACAAAAAAATTAAGAATATCATTCACAATTTGATCCTAACTGGTATAATTCTTCTAGAATGCTGTGTCGTATTGAGCCTTATAATGGAAAAGGCAAGATTTTTATAATTAACAGCATACCTAATTGTATATACTAAATGGTACAATCTGGGAAAATCTAAATGTAAAGGGAAATAAGAATTAAAAAAAACCTCATGCACAAAAAACTAACTTAACGACGGTACCCGGGATTATTATGCAGATCAGGAATAGGGGATTTAATAGAGTGCTAGTTCTTGTTGAAAAATTTAAGATAAGAGTCAGCAGCTGAAGACCAGACAGGAACACAACATTAAAAACATTGCAGCAAGAAAGAATTAAAACATTTCGTCAAGATAGATTGATCAGCAAAAATCTTAAAAGACTTCCTCAATACACCTATTTTTTGTGTAATTGAAGACACGGACCAGAAGTGTTTCTTCAAAGTGAATTTACAGTCAAGAATCACATCTAGAATTCTAAGAGTTGTATACAGTTAAATAGACATTATGAAAAAAAATAACATTCAGAATTAAAAGTCTGTAAAGTTTTCATTATCAGACCTGATCACTGAACAATAAGTTAATGTTACTATTCATGATACTTTGTGATCAAAATAACTTGTCCGAAAAAAATGTGGTAGCCAATTGAAAACTCCCCTTAATGGTCCGAGCTTGAGTGGAGAGGGGTAACTAGTTAGGGCGCTAATCATATGTATATGTGGTTAGACTCTAGCCAGTCTAGGGTATTGTCCTGTCTCTTGGGCATTGTCGCTGTCTCTTGCCTCTGTCATTCATGAGTGGCCTTTAAACATTTGCTCACTATAAATAAATTGATGTTCTTCTAAATAAATGAAAACTTCAACAATCATATCTTATTTTCAATATGCCATTCATTTATACTCTTTTCCTTTTAGAAGGTTACACTGTGTTCTATCTAACTTAGAATTCTCTAGTTGAATTAATTTATTTATTATCGAATTAAGATGAATGTTAGAGAAGATACAAAAGAAAACGGCAATTTCCTTTAACAAAAAAAAATCCTTAATTAGTGAATTAATTAACTAGTTAATTAAATGAAATATGCATGACCTCGCTCACGTCACATGCTGATTGCATTGTCTTCTCTGAATATAATTGGTACGAATTTTTCTTCGTAATCTTGTTTACATAAAAGAAAAAAAATATAACTAAATGTAACTTCAAATTCAAATAACAAAACCATGGAATACTAAAACATTTCTTTTTTCTTACGGTCAAACTTGCATATCAGAAAATAATATATAAAAGAATTGTGAGGTCTATTAACTTCCTGCCATCTTCTTTTACTCCCGAACTAGTGTACGTGACCCAACAAAAATTATGGCTAAATATTTAGATAGATATGTCGGTAGTGGGTTGGGCAGGGCACCAGCCACCCGTTGAGATACTACCGCTAGAGAGTTATTGGGTCCTTTGACTGGCCAGACAGTACTTCATTGGACCCCTCTCGCTGGTTACACCTTATTTTTCCTTTTGCCTACACAGAATATTCTGACCTATTCTTTACACACTCTCCTCTGTCCTCATACACTTGGCAGCACTGAGATTGACAAATAATTCTTCTTCACATAATAGATTACCAACAGCACTGTGATTGTTCAGTGGCTACTTTTCTCTTGGTAAGGGTCGAAATCTCTTTAGCTATGGTAAGCAGCTCTTCTAGATGGACACTCCAAAATAAAACCATTGTTCTTTAGCCTTGGGTAGTGCCATAGCCCCTGTACCATGGGATTCCACTGTCTTGGGTTAGAGTTCTCTTGCTCCGGGTACACTCGAACAAACTATTCTATCTCATCTTTTTCTTCCTCTTGTTTTTTTTTTTAAGTGTGTTGGGCAGGCTGAAAAGAAGGGCCATGGATGCCTGGTGGTTTGTCAAGAGGTTACCTTTTCCTTATCCGTTTCTTTATCTCTTCAAAAACATCCTTACTGCCCTCCCTTCAGTTGAAGTGGCTATCCTGTAGAGTATTTAGCCTTGCAATGTGTATCGGCTCTGCCATGTTGACCAGTTTTTCCGACTTTTTTATCTATAGTCTATGGGTTTTTTAAATAATTTTATTTGTATTTCTGTACATGTTTTTTTTTATCAGTATTGCTAATTTAGTATTCAGATTGATGTTTTTTTTATTGCCATTAATTATCATGCTGTCTGGAGACATTGAGCGAAATCCTGGACCAGTACGTCCTATACTTCGTCAGTGTCGTCTACTGTATTGCAATATTCGTGGTCTGCATACAAATATTCAAGACCTTATAGTTGTGTCCAAACAGAATGCTATTCTTTTGTGCTCAAAATCTTTGGTTTCTATTATGAGGCACTCATCTGATCTACTTATAATTGGTATTTAGAAACCAACAATTTTGAAACAGGATACCATTCCTAGGCCCAAGGGAATTGCGGTGTATATTAGAACTGAGTACCCTGCTTCTCATAAATCCTGCTATGAATGTGGATGTCATGAGATTTAAGTAATAAAAGTTTGTGGCAGCAATAACAACTTCTATTTGTGTTCCATCTACTGAATCCAGATATAGATGATTCTAACTTTGACCATCTTATTACCATCATGGCAAATAAACAAGATGATAGAAAGGCCTCTTTTTTTATCTGGTGATTTCACCATAGGGAGTGGTTAAATTCTGTCTCTCCTACTGATTGCCATGACTAAGCTTTGGACTTTGCTTCTGAATCAATCAGGTTGTGAGCAAATCATATGTGGAGCTACTCACAGATCTAGAAACTGCTTGGACCTCGTATACACCAACCCCTATGGTGTTATAACAAGTAAGGTTGGTTCTTCTGTTGGGACATCTCATGATGCCTTCATTTCATTAGTAGTGACGACTGAGCAGCCTGTCCCTAATGTATCATACTCATGTAAGAATTTTATAAAATCTCAATCAGACTGGAATGGCATTTTGAGTGATCTTTTGGCCTTGAATTGGTCACAATTGTATAATAGTGTTGATCCTGTTGTTTCTTTGAATGAAAATATAGTCAATATGATTCATGGGCATATTCCTTCTCCAGTTCTAAGGTACCGAGTGAAAGAAAAACCATGGTTCATTGATGATAGTAAATGTGCTTATTTGGAGAAGCAGGAGGCATATAATATTTGGGAGGGTAACAGATCAGATTTAACACAGAATAACTATTCTCAGAGCTTTTGCTAAGAGAGTTTATACTTCAATTGAAAAGGAATACAATTTAACCATTAGAGAAACCTTTTCTGGTACTATCTAGGAACATAAGTGGTGAGCTACCCTTAAATCTGCACTCTTTGGTGTAGATGCGACAGTTCCTCCTTTACTTACATCACATGGCTATAACTATTTGTCCAAAGGATAAGACAGCCTTTTTGTGCGTTTGACATTAAGCAGAGTAATGAGAAACTTAATCTTCCTCAATCCTGTTTTTTTGAGACTAAACTAAGTAGTTTAGCTTTTCAATCTCGTGAAATTAGAGCTCTCTTGATGGAACTTGATGCTTATGGAGGTGTAGACCCAAATGATATTTTGCCTTTGTTTTTTATAGACTGCAGGTTTCTTAACTTAAAATGTATCTGTTATTTTGTGCAAGTTACCAAAAAGAGTAGCTCTTAGCAATTCTTGGAGAATCAGTAATGTTACTACATTATGTAAATGTGTTTGCGGTAGGTCATGTCAAACTAATTACCGACAATTTCCATAACTGCCATTTTATCTAAAAAAATTTTAATGTTTTCTTTAGCAAAACGTCTTCATAATATTCGAGAACTTGATATAAAATCGCTTAGAATCTGAATGTTTCAAATTGTTGCAAGTCTTGAATTACTCACATCACCAGATTAGCTAATTTTTCAACAATAAGACGAGTCTCCTTTTTGTGCGCCATCGGTGCTTTTTCTTGGCATAAAACCCTAAAGATTTATGTGCCTTTATATTTTGATAAACCAATAACTTTCAAGTGCAACAAATTACCCCATGCGTAAGTGCAAATAGGATTACCTTCAATTACTCTTAGGTGGTGTAATAAATAACGGGCATTGTCACTCTCCTTTGCCTCTGCAATTCATGTGTGACCTTTAAACCTTAACCTTAACTATCATCGGGACTCAACAAAATATACAAAAAGCAAAGTCATATACCAATTAATACTGGAACTGATTAATGATAGAATCTAATGCTAATCATTGAGTTGAGAATAAGATAATCCCAGTAATTTTCATGTAAAATAAATCAACTGAACTTGCATTACAACATGAAATTCTTCAACTATGTATCATTTCACAGGATTTTCTGTACCTAGATTATGCAACTCCCCGATATTACGTAAATGTATAATCCCAAGAGAAATTACAATATAAATGGAGGATTACAACATGAAGTCAGTATCCTGCATGTCGTTTCAACGGACACAAAAGGTAAATGATTTTATTCAAGAGGGGAACCTTATTAACAGGCCTAATCAAAATATCGATATTGTTAATCAAATCTACCTTAGAATGTCATTAGTACTTTTCCATGAAAACTAATTCGAAGGATATGATCAACCCTAAACATTTCAATTGGTTTATTCTTTTAAGTAATCAAACGGGAAAGTCACCTCCAATTTCTATAATAAAACTGTCTCTTCATCGCAACAGTTTTCGAGATAATTTTCACGTAACAGAAAAGCTCTCCAAATAATAATTTAATGGAGATCAGATAGGATGAAATAATTCTAAAAAAAAAAGAAAAAAAAGATAGTTAAACCATGAATTATTAACAGTGGCTTAGTTCTACTAAAGCCTGATACTGAGGACCTACTTCAAGTAATGATTAGCCAGCATATTGAGCTATACTGTAATATGGAATAAATATTTATATTTCATTCTTTTTAATCCATTCCCAAAATATAAATCTTAACAAAATATTACCATTAATAAATGATTCAAAGCCTTTGGCCAGCAAATCTAAAAAAAAAAAAAAACAATTCTGCATAAAAAAGAAAAATTATTTAATCATTTTGATAACTTAAAACATTAACACTAACTTTGATATAAGTTAACAAGCATTTCTTTGTACCAAATATATATAGTATAACTCAATTACTAGAATAAGTTTAAATTAGAAAATATTCACATACTAAAACATACAAACTTGGATTATTTGTCCTCATACGTATACCTGAGTCTGCATAACTAGTTACCCGAGTCTGCATAACTAGTTACGCGAGTCTGCATAACTAGTTCCACAACACACATGCTTAGTATATAAATTATCATTACTATTATTATCACTAGCTAAGGTACAACCATAGTTGGAAAAGCAGGATGCTATAAGCCCAAGGGCTCCAATAAGGAAATATAGCCAAATGAGGAAAGGATACAACGAAATAAATAGACTACAAGCGAAGTAATGAACAACAACAAAATTATTTCAAGAAGAGTAACAACATAAAAATAGATTTTTCATATATAAACTATAAAAAAACATAAAAACTAGAGGGGTACTCAGTAGACCCCAGACCTCCACCGCAGCAGCTTATTTCTCGACCTTTTGTTCGACCATGACCTTTGAACTTCACATGTAATAATTGGTATAGACTTTCATACACTTTAATATGAACCAAGTTTGAAGTCTCTGTGACAAGGATGTCCATACGTATGGCTGATTACGTGATATGGACGCATTGCTCGTCCGTGACCTTGACCTTCGACATTCCAAAATCTAATCCTTTCCAAGTCTTTATATAACAGTTTAAAGTCCCTGCAAGTTTCATTTCCATACAATTAAAATTGTGGCTGTATGGTTGTTGACCAGAATTAATTGGTGTGGATTTTCATAAACTCTAATATGAACCAACTTTGAAGTCTCTGTGACAAGGATGTCCAAACTTATGGCTGATTACGTGATATGGACGTTTTGCTCGTCCGTGACCTTGACCTTTGACTTTTCAAAATTTAATTATTCACAGCTCTTCAAGTTAGAGTTTAAAATCGCTGCAAATTTCATTACTTTACAATTAGATTTAATGCCGTATGGTTGCTGACTGGAATTTGACCGTTTGCTTGACCTTGACCTTGGACTCTACCTTGATCTTCAACATTAGCATATATTAAATGACATGGATTGTCATACACTCAAATATGAACCAAGCTTGAAGTATTTGTGACAATGATATCCAAACTTATGGCTGATTACGTGAATTGGACATTTTGCTTGGCTGTGACCTTGACCTTTGACATTAACCTTTCAAAATTTAAACATTTCCAGCTTTTTACATATCAGTTCATCCCTGCAAGTTTCATTACCCTACGATTAAAATTGTGGCATGGAAGGTGTTCACTAACAAACACATACAAACAGACAAACACACAAACAGGGGGTAAAACATATTCTCGTTCCAAATTCGTTAGCGAAGGCAACAAGGGGAAAAGAAATACAGTAAGAATAATGAGCCGAGTGTACCCTCAAGCAAGAGAACTCTACCCCAAGATAATGAAAGACCAAGGTACAGAGGCTATAGCACTACCCAAGACTACAGAACAATGGTTTGATTGTGGAGTGTCCATCTAAAGTCTCTTCTACCCTTACCAAGAGGAAAGTGGCCACTGGACAATTACAATGCAGTAGTTAGCCCCTTGAGCGAAGAAGAATTGGTAAATAATCTGTGTTGTTCTGTGTATGAGGAAAGAGGAGAATGTGGAAAGAATAAACCAGACTATTCAGTGTATGTGTAGGCAAAGCGAAAGAGCCGCAACCAGAGAGAGGGATCCAATGTAATAGGCTATTGTTTGGCCAGTCACACTTACATACTTACTATAAAAATGTGTACAAGCTCACGTATCCATTTGCAAAATAAATTTGGACGTCTTGATGATGTATATGTATATGTATGTATGTTTGTATATATATATATATATATATATATATATATATATATATATATATATATATATGTGTGTGTGTGTGTGTGTGTGTGTGTGTAAAGGTGAATTTGCATTAGCGTTGTATTCAACAGAGGTATAAATTTCTAAAAACGAATGCACAAACATAAGTACGAAAAAATCCATCTTTCAGTTTACACGTACATGCCCCGGCATCTATAAAGACAAATAGCCAAATGAAAACTTTACATATTATCTACATAACCGGAGAAACATATGCAAGCACTTTATACAAACTTTAGTTTACGGATATATACAAGCATGAGGATGAACACTTGCATGTACAGCCATGCAAGCAAAACACCAATGTACAGGCAAATACAAATTTGCAAGAATACATACATTCCCAAGTTCTGAATCCAATGTAAATGCAAATATCCACTAAAGCCCCTCCCCCCCACCCACTTTCCCCTCCCCCTGACCCCGAACCCTTAAACGACACAGCTTATTCCATTTATTTTCCGTCAACGAAATGTCGTTGCTTTAGCTTTGAGCTTATAAAAAAAAATTACGAAAACGGACTATTTTTTCTTCCCTTTATTTTTTTATATTGTCATCAAAAGAACCACATACCATTAAATTCGTATTAAGCCAGATAACGAGTATGACGAAATTACTTTCTCTCGTCTAAAGTTTAATTGTGTCGCTGTAGAGAGAGGGAGAGGAGAGGAACGGCGAGCTTGTACAAAGCTGGCAGGATATGTTATTCGCAGAATAATTTCCAACGCAAATCATTCGGTCGGTTGCACTGTCATAATTAATTCCCCGGTAATTTTCTTAATGCGTTTGAGTCTCCGCTGTCCACTGTCCTTCCTCTCTACCTCTCTAGCGATGAGGCAATCTCCAGCTCTATCGAGGAAGAACCGTTTCTGACGATATTCAATCTTTCAACCTGTTTTCGTTATTGTATGCTGAGAAGACTAAAACCTGATTATTTGATTACAGAAGTCTCTGTTTCTCTCCCATATAAAATAAAGAGGTGTCTGACATATATATATATATATATATATATATATATAAGTATGTATGTATATATATATATATATATATATATATATATATATATATATATATATATATATATATATATATATCCTGTCTCGATGAGCGGCAACCGCTAGGAAACAACACTTTCCCACAAATTGCCCAAACTGCCGTGGTGTAGTTAGGAAAGGGGGAGGGGGGGGGGAAGGGTTGAATCTGTATGTGCATGTGTGTGTATATTTATCTAGATATTTAACCGTTATTTTTGACAGGTCACGTACGCTAGGAAAATAATGTTTCCGTTCAAGGAAATATTCTCAGTTAAGCTTTAAACTCGATTGCCTTCTGTTTACCTTCGCTCTTCTGTCCTTTAGACTGCGAAGGATCTAAAAGGGATACTGTTCTTTGTAACAGTTGAATTCTCAAAAGCTACCTCAATCAAATTCTAAATAACGATAATAAAACACTTACAGCCTCGTCTCGGTGGGTTCGCGCATTCAAGAGTTTGCACTATTTCTTTACTTAATCTGGTTGTTATAATTCAAACACCTCAGTCCTGTTTTACTTAACAATATCTCTCTCTCTCTCTCTCTCTCTCTCTCTCTCTCTCTCTCTCTCTCTCTCTCTCTCTCTCTCTCTCTCTCTTTTACTTTTGCTCTTAATTATCTAAAAATCTGAGGACCGGAAAGAAAACTATAATAGACTATTCTTTAAAAAAAGGGTAAGTTATCTGTCCGTAACACTTTTTGGAAAAAAAAAAAATCTGGTCGTCCTATTTAACATTTCTTTAGTTTATTTCTTTTCTTTTTTCACTTTCACGGGATGCAAGTGTTATGTCCTCTTGCAGCACTATTTCCATTTGGCAAGTAATGATATCCCTAAATCTAAATTTCCCTTACTTGATGTGCATAAGGCCACATATACAAACAACAAGTAAATTCTATGCTTAATCACATAGGAAATATGTAAAACTATACATAAGATACACCTAACAATCACTATAATTATCTCCCTTGCTAACAATATTTCAGCATACAATTAACAGTATCCTAATTACGAAGACTATCCGAATAACGTTGGTTACGAGGGCATGTTTATCAAAGCACGGTATTACTAATTAAAGAAGCTTACCGACATCACAATAGTGACGACAGAATTGTATTATGGTGACGATCATAATGATGGTAAAATTGATAACAGTAAATCATGATTATGGTGGAATAATTACTGATTATGATAATAAAAAGTGTTATAATTTTCTTACTTTTCTTTGTTACCTATTAATAAACCTATCCATTCAGTAGACACGGCTTCAACTTATCTTCTGGCACAAGACTTCATCAATCAAAATAATTTGACCTGTGTTTTAAATTAAAATTAATATTGATAATAACCCCAATATATACTGTAGGTTTCACAAACAATAAAACCATAATAATAACGAGTAACTAAGATCTATCTCCAACATATGATATCTAGGATAAAAAAAAAAAAATACGATTATGCTTCGAGTACAAAAATGGGGCAGTTATACATACTGTGGTCTCTGCTTTAAGCAGAACATATATCTAGGAAAAATATATTTGGTTTCAATGAAAATTACGACAATGGATTCATGCGTAGGAGGTAGCCTAAGCATAACTACAATGTTGGGAGATTATCAGACAAAAAATACAACCTGTTTTGGTATACAATAAAAAAAAACTGATAAAATTACGATTCTGACAATGGCTACGACCTTGCTTTACATATGTGAATTAAATATAAAAACTTTGATCTTTGCTCAAAGAACAAGAGATAATTATAAAATAATGATTTTGAATTATACGAAGTAAGATTTTAGCTTCGCACAATAGTGATAGCGAATAAAAAAGAATACAATCTCCACGACTTAATAGGAAAAGGAGAAATAAGAAAACAACGACTTTGTCTTCAATTACTTGTGATAACAGTTAACAATTACGATTTTGAACTCATATACACTTGTACAGGAATTCCTACACACCTCGCTCTGGGGAAATACACCTGGTCACATCCTTATAGCGCGGCGAGATCCTCTGTGTTGTCCCGCCCACCACTTCTGCCATCTCTCCCTAAATAGCTGTTTTCGGTTAGTCACAGAGCAGAAAGGGTGTGACAGGGTGCACTTCTTCGGAGAGAGGTGTGCCAGGAATTCCTGTGTCCAGTTGTACATAAAGGAACCGACAAAAATTGCCTTTAGCTTCACTTAAAAGATATACTACAAAATATATGGTTTCAGCTCCAAGTACTTGTGAAAATGTAGCCTATATGGTGAAAATCCTTAATGTATCATTATAAGCACAATACCTGGCAACCAAACATTTTCTTTGTTTTTTCTGTATTGATGAAATAAATTGTGATCCACTGTCTTGGAAAGCTTTTACATCATTCTTAATGTCAGTTATTACTTAATACATTTTCAATTTATTCCCCTTTCCACTTATATCTTTCCCTCCTGCATGTATATATGTATGTACGTATGTATGTATGTGTGTATGTATGTATGCATGTAATACTCCCTTTAAGTTTGGCATATAATTCAAAGGCAGCCAATGCACTGAATTACAATAGTTTTATTTACAAAACATAATAGAATAAATGACTTGTATAATAATTTCCGGAAGAAATAATATATGAAATTACGATGACCTTACTGTATATTGACACCTCAGAAAATAATCATAAATTCTAATGACTACCACTACGTTTTCACATCTCGGGTTAATGCAGTATTTGCATTTATGCCTTTGTAAAATTTCAATATGACGAAAGACAAGCAGAAATGTGAACTCCACTTTGGATGTGTGTGTTGCACGTTCCTTGCTTAAAGAAAACACCAAAATATTTTTTTTTCCTTTTATTTCAAGGCCAAATCTGATGAGAAAATTTGCATTTTATTTAAAAGGGAAACTTCCTATAAAAAGTCTCCACCGTTTCTAATGTTAGTATTCTTGCAAATTGAATTTTCCCCATATTTTTGAGAGCAAGTGTCTGAAAATATATATTCATATATATATATATATATATATATATATATATATATATATATACATACATATATACATATATATATACATATATATATATATACATATATATATACATATATATATACATATATATATATACATATATACATATATATATACATATATACATATATATATATATACACACATATATATATATATATATATATATATATATATATATATATATATATATATATACATATATATATACATATATATTTACATATATATATATACATATATATTTACATATATATACATATATATTTACATATATATATACATATATATTTACATATATATATATATATATATATACATACATACATACATACATATATATATATATATATATATATATATATATATATATATACTCGGTCTCTCCCCGTCACTTGTGTAGTGTCTGAGGGAGTGGTCGTACACTGGAGGGGTACCCCGAGAGGTACACTCAGAAACTGCCGTGTTATAGTTAGGAAAGTTAGACAAGGAGAGGGTGGGCAGGGTTGAATCTGTGTGTGCATATCTTTCTAAATGGGTCGTTTACGCTAGTACATGAATAGAATATAAAATAACGATATGGTACTAATATACAGTTTTTTTCAGCATCTCAATCAGTTTTACGTAAAGGCAACTCTCGTGTAAATTTTTTTTATTTTCGAAGAATATTGATGTTACCAAGCGAACATTTGCATCAGCTAATCCTGTTTATGCTATTATTGCTAATTATCTTGTTTTTATTGCTGTATTTTTCCTGACAGGCAATGGGTCATTAAGCACAAGTCTAATCCGATCTAGCTCATAAAGGCATCACCTTAAGATCCCGGCACTTGTTTACAAAAAATCGACAAGCATATAGTCCATTACACGAGCTTCATGATCACCTTCCTCTTTGAAATATGAGAGAGAGAGAGAGAGAGAGAGAGAGAGAGAGAGAGAGAGAGAGAGAGAGAGAGAGAGAGAGAGAGAGAGAGAGAGTTTTACGTGTTTGGTAACAATTCCTCAGCTTCATGAAATATAAGTCACTGAAGGCAAATAAGGTGTTGTTGATACTTTACGCTTACCGAATAACGATGGAAAAACTCACTTTTTATCAATATATAGCTAAATTTAAGTACCCCAAAAATGAGTGGCAAGTTCAACCTTCACCCCTTCTCCAGTAGAGGATAAGGAATATCCTTTCGGATAACCAATTCTTTTTCAATGATTTGGATATTTACACAGTTTTACATAACTTTGATCGGCGTTTACGTTCAGATCTTCTATGACTATATCATATGCCAAGCTTTACTACGTGAGCAAGTAATACTAAGCGTTGCCTTCTAGAAGTCTTATTTCAGGTGTGGAAAAAAGTTCTTTATCCTCTAAATCATAAAGTTGAATCACTCGAACTTCAAAAGTTCAAAGCCATTTTGCTGAGCAGGTTGAAATGTCTCGTTGTATAGCTTATCAGTTTTTAATATATTTCGCAATATTAATTTTTTTTTCTAATATCATTATTATGTGAACAATGGAGTACTACAAGGGGGTGTGTTGTCACCAATGTTGTTTATCCTCTTCATGGATTTTGTAATGTATAGAAAAGATGGAGATGGCAGAGAAGTATTGAACTGAATTGGTAACAGGAAATTAGCTGACCTAGAGTATGCTAATGACGCCATCCTCATTAGCAAAACGACACAAGACTTGCAAAGCTTGCTTACTAGAATGCATGAAATATCACATGAGGTTGTGCTTAAAGATAAATAGAAGAAAGACAGGGATAACGAGAACAGAATAGGCAATGGAAGATGAAATATCATTGGTAGGATTAATAAGGTAGAATCATTTAAATATTCAGGAACTATGATCTCTTTAGAATTTGAATCTAATGACAGATTGAAAAAAGCAAATCAGACAATGGCTAGGTTAAGTAAAATTTGGAAATAAAATCGCCTGAAATTACATATAAAAATCAAGCTGTACGTCAATTTAGCGAGATCAGTGTTATTGTATGGACATGAGTCATGGTATGGCAATGAAACAATAGCAAATTTTGTAGATTTGATAACAAAACCCTCAGAAGAACATTTGGAGCTATATGATAAGACAGGATTAGAAATGAAACTATGAGAGAGATTACTCAGTGCCATATGTGGATGAGATCATGGTAAGGGTTAGATGGAAATGGTTTGGTCATACTCCTCGCACTTCCCAAAAGAGATTAATTCACCAAACTTCCAACTGGGCTCCACAAGGCACTAGAAGAATTGGAAGAATCAGGCTAACATGGCTGAGGACTATGAAACAATGAGTAAGAAATGATGAATGGAGAAGTATTAATTTAAAAGCTGAAGAAAGAGATGACTGGTGAAATCCAAATGAGACCTTTGCGTCAATGGGCTTGGGAGGAGATGATGATGATGATGATGAGGATGATAATGATGATGATGTATTCTTTAAATCTCCGTTTCCATTCCGTACTAGGCTACTTTATTGGGGTCATTAAACTTCAAGCATTCCATTCATTAATCCGATTGCAACTTGTCAAGTAACAACAACAAAAATATCAATAATATTCATATTTTTGTATTACAACGAATTTAATCAAATGAACTATGGTCAAAATTCCCAAATATATAAACTAATGCAGCGACACCCTTATCTATTTGTTCAAACTACGATCAACACAAGCAGTTATACCAGCAAAACGTTTGTATGACTTCGAACTTTACAAGATGACCTTGGATCAGGGTAAAAATGTGTGTTGAATTCATACAAGAGCAATAAATCGATGGAAGACACAGCCATGAGTGTATTACACATAATTAGGTAAACAATTTAAATTTGCATGACCTTGAATGTGATCAAATGACCTTAAGGTAATGGTCAAAATAGGTCCAATTTACTGTGGAAACAATGACATGAAAGCAAGGGACATTTTCAGGGATAAAAACTTGTCTGCACTATTTTGGAAGTTGACCAAACTACATTGATCCTATGCTAAATACGTCTAATATGATGTTGAAATGGCTTGCCCAACTTCAGCACAAAACCAGGTACGGAAAGAAAATCATCTGAACACTTTATGGGTCCATAGTCGAATGGACACAGACGAAAATACAAAAAAGGTGACCAAATTGTTTGCAGCCACCACAAGAGTAATTCTGATGATAATTACTGCATTATCATCTGCATTAATATCTATAATCCTCGCCTCATCCCCAGTCATAATAATAAGCACGTATTTGTTATTACTATTCTTCCTAATAGTATCTCCCCTTTATAATAAAGAGCAAGTGTCTGGCTACTCGGTCTCTCCCCGTCGCTCGTTAGGGGGAGGGGGTACCTTGAGAGTTATTTAGGAGAGGGGAAGAGTGTGAGAAGGGTTCATTTTGTGTGAGTGTGCGTACATATCTAAAAATTTAGCTAACATTTTTGACGGCTCGCGTACACTAGTTATCTAATAAAGTATAACCAATGTGATATAGGCAAATAAAATATTTTTCTAAATCCTTTCGTACGATTTCTGGAATTAATACAGTAATTGAATATGATTAATTACTTTCAAGTGAAAAAAGTACTAAGATAACTTTCATTAAACAAATCTTTCAAAGATTTTAGTCTTTGATGCATTTCCCTCAGGATTAGTCTCAAATCCTCTAAAAGAGCTTAAGGTTCATTTGTTAATGGACTGTAGAGACTATTTTATACTTGCATTTAATTTTCATAATGGTTCATAACCACGAGATTAATATCACACCTCATAAGATTCAAAAGAGGATTAAGGGCATCTCACATGTAATAGCAGTGAAATTTATAGATTCGTTTTGTTTAGATTCTTGGACCTTAAAAATGTTCCTTAATCGAAAATATAGCTGGGTGTTCGTGTCACTCAGGGGTCACCAATGTAACGGGGCGAGAGAAGGTTGTGACTCAAAGGCAGGTTGAAAGCAACTGAGTTTATTGTAGAACACTCTCCTTTATACACAAAATCTCAAAGCAACAAGAATTTTCATGTTGAAAAATCGACACTGTTACAGAGGAGAAAAGCAGACATGATTTTTCAGGTTCTGTTTAGTGCGGGGGTAGAGCGAAGATACAAGCACAAAATGAACTATGTACGATCGTGTGACACACGGTTGGTACACTATGGGTAATTCACACAGATATTCTTCAATGATTTAGTAGGCTTACTATCTGCAGTCCATCAGCCATCAAAACAGAATATTCTTAAGAAACGAAAGGATTAGGTTAATAATTTGCAGACACTGATTAATCACAAGAAATTCTTTTCAACCTAAAACTGGATAGCTTTTGCTAACAAACTTCCAGGAAGTTTTTAGACATCTGATGGCAATTTATTTACTAAAAACGAAAATATGAAATGAATATCTTCCAAAATGCTAAATTTTCATAACAATTTCTAACGAGTCAAAGGAAACATGCCTTTTCAAAAATATGAATTCTATGGGAGTAATTTTTCCTCAGATTTTCCAATAATTCCTATTCAATAAATATTTCTTTTCGGGTCTATAAATACTGAATATTATATCCTTCGAGAAAGAATCGTTATTATCTCCGAAAAAATATATTTATTAAAAGCAAAGGCCATTTGTATTGCCATATTCCTTGTCACCTTTCCACACTTGAATCGATAAAAAAGTAAAAATAAAGTAAAAACCCTGTTTTAACCAACAAAGAAGCGATATCTCGGCCTTTTGAAAGATGATCGAAAGGAGAATATTTTTCGAATACCCTTTGAATGATACGTCGAGGTCCTGAAGTTATTGTTTTTTCTACATCAGCCAATACAAGTGTTTTCATGGAGTGAGAAACTCAGGTCATATTATTTTTTTCATTCTTTAAAACTAGGTACAGTTGGACACAGGAATTCCTGGCACACCTCGCTCTAGGGAAGTGCACCCTGGTATATTCTTTCTGTGGTGTCAATTCTTGTGTTTAGCCACGCGAACTACCTCTGCCATCTCTATTTACACAAGCTGTTTGGTTACTCGCTGCGCAGTTAGAGTGAGAGGGTGCACTTCCTAAGATTTAGGTGGGGCAGGAATATCTGGATCCGACTGTACCTAAGTTCCTAATTTTGAAAAATTGGGAAAGCCCCTACATATTCTCCTTCGTCGATTCCGAGACTCGAACGCTGTGCCATGAGAGAGAGAGAGAGAGAGAGAGAGAGAGAGAGAGAGAGAGAGAGAGAGAGAGAGAGAGAGAGAGAGAGAGAGAGAGAGAGAGGTCTAAAATGCGAAAATAAACATTTAGTGAAGCTAAGATATGTGAACTTTAAATTAAAAATGGGGTTAGAAATGGCATGGCGGGTACTACAAGCCATCTTCAGATAAAGCGAGATTTTTTTTCAGATTATATTCTAATTCTATAATAAGTAACAAGCAAGCCCCTTTATCGTTTTTCCATCCGATTGAAAATCTGGAAATAGATATGAACATAAAGCCGTGTATAATATAAAACAAACTAAATATGAAAACCATGTATTGAAAAATAAGCATAATGAAAAATTTACGATTAAATATTCATAAATTGGTTATAATAATTATAAAACTGTCTGTACAATTCACACGATGATTAAAGGATTGAACGTAAATTTTTTAGCATACAGTACGAGAAAAATTCCATTAGAAAGTCACGATGGTCTAGTAAATTACAAGTAACTAAAGTAATGGATATCCTTGAAACCATTAGCAAGCTCAAATGGAACTGGGCGGGGCACATTGCCAGGATGACAGACAACAGATGGACATCAAGAACAACCTTCTGGACACCCCAAGGATGCACAAGAAACCGAGGAAGACAAAAAACCCCCTGGCGAGATGACTTAGACCAACATAAGCTACAGTGGCACAGAATAGCTTGGGATAGAAGCCTGTGGAGGAACCTGGGGAAGGCCTACATCCAACAAAGGACTTTTGAAGGCTGAAATGATGATGATGAAACATGGTTTTGGCAATAATACTGTGGCAACGTTATTTGTTAAGCTTTAACAGAGAGGCGAAGTGAATGAAAGTAACGTTTATTTAACAGACAACAAACTTATATTCCAACAGTTGCAAGGCCGAAAGTCACAAAAATTCAAACAAACTAAAACATGCGATGGCAAGCTTAAACGGTTTCAGGTAGTGGCAGTGCTAGAGTGTGGGCGTGTGTCGAGCTCTGCTATACACGGCCTGAGTCGTGTTTTAGCTTTGTGTTTCTCGCTTAGAATATCACTGAAAAGATATTAGTTAGTCTTAAGGAGAAACCTAAGTGATAAGAAACAGTAAACTATGTCTACTCCTAACTATGTCTGCCTCATATGTAATAACACGGAGGGAGAACAGAAAAAAATGGATAGTATGTGGATGTAATAGAATCTACCATAAGACATGTGTGCATTTAGTGACAGCCATCAGCGAGAATGAAAGGAATAACCTAGACTGGTTAAGCCCACACTGCGTACTGCTGATTATCATCTAAGAAATATCGCGTTTATAAAAAAGTTACCAGGACTGACTACTGCAACTCTATCTATTAAAATTTACCGAAAGTGCAACTTAAGAAATTACTAAACATAATAAACAGAGAAGCAAGACTTATAAAAGGTGTCCCACCTAGAGAAAGGATCACCCCTATACTAATCGATTTACATTGGCTGCCGATTAAAGCGAGAATTGAATTTAAAATATGTACAATAACCTACCAAGTTATCAGAACCGGCGGTCCAAAATACTTAAGAGAATTGCTACATATTGCGCAGCCAACAAATCGTGTCGACACAAGGACAGTTACAGATGGCTTCAAACTGTTGGAACCTACTTTAGGCTCCAGAGCCTTTAAATATGCGGCCCCGAGACTATATAATAAGCTCCCAGGAAACATTCGAATGATTGAAGACATTAAGGCTTTCAAGAGGAAACTGAAGACTTTCTTATTTCAACAGTCATACAACAGTGACGATTTAACAGTAAATGAACAATACGCAATATGAAAAGTTAAATACTCTGAAAGAACAAGGTAAAACGTCAGTGGAGGTCCTGTAGAGAGTGGGGTTCCCCTGCTGTATGGGACCGGAAAAGCAGCCATCAAAGTAAGTAAGTAAGTAAGTAAACAAGCTTTTCTATTATCGGTGCAGGAGAAAGCGAGAGATAAATAAAAGCATTAGCATTGCATTGTATGAGGGTGTATCAAACACGTGCGGCACATAGGTTGATAGGATTAATGTATGGAATAATAATAGAACAAGAAATATTAGTCTTCAAAATACATTTAATAAAAAATGAACAAAACATAAGTTGAATATAGTAAACTATTACTAATGATGATAATTATGTAAATATGAATAAGGAAATGCTGTAGTCATTCTAAAGGAATGGCGTGAAAAAAAATTTAGTCATTGCACTCCGTTTGGAGAAGGGACTCGTGTCAAAAAGTGAGGGAAGCAAACTTCCTCCTCACGATGTATTTTATTTATCAACTGAAATACAAGGACCCGATAATATATAAATAGGTACGTTAGAATAAGTATATAATTACGCCAAGTACCTAAATTTTCGACATCCCTTTCTATTTGATAAATTACGGAAAAACAAATGAAAGAGAAATCTAAAAATTGTTGTCGGATAGCACTAAGAAAAAAATTATGAGAAAACTTATTAAGCCCTAATCAAATTAAGAAGTAAAATTACAAATCTTATAATAAATATTCTTTAGTCCTTTAATTTCATTAAGTGAGCGCGACGGGGGATCAAAGTTGAAAAATAAAAAAACTTTCGACTAATTAGACAGTACTTAAGATTGCATGAACTCATTGCACTCATATCTTCGTTAGTCCTGATCCGAAGAAGTGAGATTCCCTCCCGTGGGGAAAATGGTGTTCTTGAGCTTGCAGCCATTCCGACGTCCAAGTCCACGAACCATCTTCGGGCGCTAAAGCTTTAGCTTGCCATATGATAATAAATACTGTCAAAGTAACATCACACATGGCGTTCACCCGCAAATTGACTGCTAAGACGTTCCAACAGAGAGTAACAGGAAGAAATAAAATTAGGGGCCGAGGCAGACTTTTTTTTCTTTCTTTACCAATAGACGATGTTCCGAGATCTAAACCCACCGTATGGGCTTGTTGCTCGCAAACGAGCATAATGCAAACACTTTTACAATGGCTATTACTATTTTAGTCGGGTGAGACCCATAAACATCGTAACATTAAATTTGAGAAATCAATCGCACTTCAAAGAAAAAAATTACGAAACTGATAAATATATCAAGTAACTTCTTAGCAATTAAAATAAAATAAAAAGGAAATATGAGAGGTTTATATTTTTTTCTCCACATGGCTCCCCAACTAAAAAAGACATTCATGTAAAATAAGGTGGCCTGCTTTAGAGACGCAAACTATAGGCAGGAGATGCACATGTTTCAGTTTATCAATGGAGACAGTCTTCTTTTCCACGAATGTTAATTAAGAAACCCATCGGTGTGCAACAGATAACGAGGAAAGGACCCATGTAAGGGGGTATTAGCAGTAGTTTGCTAGTGTTGTTGCTCAGGATGACCTGGGTTGCACCGCGTAAATCTTTCGGTATGTGTTGCTTTGCTGGGGGGCTTGTAAGTCTGGTGGCATGGCGTACATTTTCACACAATGTGACGTAGGTGCTGGAGATTGCAGATGGAAAAAAAATCAGCAGGGACGACCAACGAGTCACACAACACAATTTGAGCTGCCAAGACATCAAGGACATCCTTAGGAGCGGTCCTTAATCCCAGGAGGACCCAGGGAAGCTGAGAAAACCAGTTGGAGTTAATGAAGCGGGACATCAAAGCTGCTTTGAGGGTGCGATGAAAACGTTCAACCATTCCATTAACTGCAGGGTTGTAGGTGGTTGTTTGATGTAAGGTAATGACCCAGGAGTTTTGCTAATGATGTGCACAATTGAGATGTGAAAGTGGAGCCCCTGTCAGAAGTAATGTGCTCAGGGATACCAATTCATGCTATCCACCCTGAGAGTAAGGCAGATGTACTGTTCATGAGGCGGACGTTTCAGTTTCCATGGGAATGGCTTCAGGCCAGTGAGTGAAGTGGTCAATGACGGTAAACAAATATTGATGCCTTGTGATATGGGTAGGGGACCTACTACGTTAACATGAATGTGGGAACGTTTAGGAAAGGTGCCCACTACTAAATCTGTGTCAATGTACTTTTGAAGAATTTCATGAAGTACAGGTGCAGATCCAATCCTTAACATTCTTAGTAACTCCATGCCTAATGAACTTCCTTTTTAGTAGCTGTACAGTGGATTGGGATAAGGGATGTGAGAGGCCATGTATGAAATCGAACACATGTCGACGCATGGGAGCAGGTATTCATGGTCGTGGTCTACCAGTATTAACGTCACAGAGGAGGGTGGCATTAGTCATCGAGGGGGGTGAGGTCTTCCCATCGGAGAGATGTGCAGCATGTCCTACATGCTTGGTACTCTGGGCTTCTGCCAAGGTGTTGTCATCAAATCCTATGTATTTGGCAGGCAGTTTGTTTCTTGACAGGGCATTAGCAATGGGTTTAATTTTTTCAGGGGCGTGTTGAAGGGTGCAGTTGTAATCAGCCATGACTGAGAGATGTCAGCGTTGAGGGGCGGACCGGACAAGTGAAGGTGTGCACCAGAAGCATGTGGTTCGTGCGAATGATGAAAGGTGTACCTTCTATGAAGTGGTGAAAGTGACGGACAACAAAATGCACCACCAGCCATTTGCGGTCAAAGGTACAGTAGCCGGATTCCGCCTTGGACAGTTTTCTGGTGAAGAAGGCCAATGGGCTGGGTAAGCTATTGACTACCTGCTTGAGTACTGCATTGGTGGAGAGAAGGAAAGGGGCATGTAGTACAGGAAAAGTTAGAGCAGTAACGGTTGAAGGCAGCTTCTTGAAAACTTGATGTGGGGTACACTTCAGGTCTTTTCGCTTGCTCTTAAGGGCAGCAAGAGTAGCAGCAAAGGCTGGCAGGAACCGGCGATAATAGTTGATCATGCTAAAGAATTTTTGCCTTGTTTTGATGGTCAAAGGCATCGGGAAGTTCTGAATTGCTGGTCACCTTCAGGAGTAATTTGGTGCCCTACGAACAATATTTCGTTAGCACCAAAGGTAAACTTGTCATACCTGACTGCAAGGCCGTTCTGTTGTAGGTAGTCGAGAACGACGTATAGGTAATGGAGGTATTCCTCTTTGAAGGAAGAGGACACAAGTCCACGTAACATATGCAAAGGGCAGGTCCCCTAAGATGCTAAGAAGGCCAAAAGAGGAGTAATTCAAGGTGTATGTACTGAAGGGGGTGTTAATGGCAGTCTTCTGGGTTCATGGCACCTGATAATACCCCTTCAAGAGGTCGGGTATGAAAAAAACCCTTCACTTTGTGCAAGTAGGAGGTCACATCGGAGATGTTTGGGAGGGGGTAATAATCTAGATCTGTCTAAATGTTAGGACACCTCTAATCCCCACAAGGTTGTTGGGAGACATCTTTCTTCAAGACTATATGTAAGGGCGATGACCATGGGCTTGAGGACTTTTGACAAAGGCCTATTTCTTCTATTTTGACGAACGTTTGTTTAGCGGCTGTCAAAAGATCTGGGGCCAGACAACTACATCTGGCAAACAATGGGTCTCCTGTCTTCTTGATTTGGTGATAATTACCGTGCTTGGCCGGAACTGTGGGTGTTTGGCTAAGTTCAGGATGGGAGACTTCCAAGTATGACATAAAAAGGTGGGCACTGGCCTCCATGGGTCCACTGATGTGGAGCGTGAGGTCAGAGAGGGTGGGTTGAAGAAGTTTCGACTGACGACGAGAAGGTGGTGGAAATTTACTAAGAAATCCGTAACGAGTAGTGGCAATGTTACGTCGGCAATGAGGAACTTCCAATGGTATTATGCTCTCCTAAACAATAGCGTGAGTGTCTTGTACCCGTGGGTGGGATTTCAGATCAGTTGGCAGCCATCAGGCAGATGTCAGCAGGATTAGAATGACTATGTTGTGTCCTGGAGAGTAACTTTGGTAGAAGAGAATGGCAAACACCAGTGTTTACCAACATCCGCACATCACCAACTGCATCATGTAAAAACAAAAAGCCTAGTGACAAGGGAAGCAACTGCCACAAGCAATGGCTTACTTACATGTTTTTTGGACATTGACAACCGTCCACACATTTCTTCGCAGAAGCCCAGAATCTGGAGTGGTAATAACAGCACTGCAACTGATGGGCGTCATTAAGTGCATGGAGAGGTCGTTGGTTGAGGTATGAACGAGGGGTAGCATATGTGGGTGGAGGGCGGCTTTCTCAGCACTCCGGCATGTCACAAGGCGGGTGTCTGTGGCTTACAGCATTCACATCGATGTTAAATAGTTGTCCTCTTCGTCAGGAGTGGAGGCATTGATGAAGGACTTGAAGGTGATGAAGTTTCAAACTGACGAAAACATGTGATGGCCAGCTCAAGCAGGTTGTTCTACTATCCGTGTGGAAGAGGGCAAGAGATATAAAAAAGCAATAGCATTGCATTGTATGAGCATGTACGAACGTGTGGTACATTAGAAATACGTCAAAGATTTGGATATCATTCTGAAAATTCAAAAATTGTTTCCAAAATATGTTTTTAAAATACTCCATAAAAATGAAAACATCTATTTCCATAGTGCAATGTATCTGAGTGTTGAAATACAATTCTATATCATCCAAGTTATCATATACTAGAGTACACAACCAAAAATGACTTCTAAATATTTAGATATACATGTCCGCACAAACAGACTTAACCATTCCCACCCCTCTCCCATTCTTTACTACAACCACTCTCACCAGGGCATGACTACTCCCTTTAATCCCCTGCCCGAGAGACTGAGTAGTTATACATCTGCTAATGCCACCGAGCGTGACCGAAAATATATATATATATATATATATATATATATATATATATACAAATATATATATATAATATATATATATAATATATATACATACATACCCACACACACACACACACACACACACACATATATATATATATATATATATATATATATATATATATATATAGTTATACATCTGGTAATGCCACTGAGCATGACCGCAAAGATATATATATATATATATATATATATATATATATATATATATATATACATACATATACATGTATATACTGTATATATATATATATATATATATATATATATATATATATATATATATATATATATATATATATATATATATATACAGACACTTGCTCTTTATCTGTCAGCCTGCCTATCTATCACTGAGTTCGCAAGGACTCAACATTCTCTATAGGAACTAATCTTTTCTTTAACTACCCCAAACATAATACGTCAAACACTCCCGTGTATTTCTGAGAATTCCATAAAACTTGAAGTATTTAATATTCTCCAAAGGAGCCACGGGACAGCACTCAGACTCTTGACGAAACGTTCTTGGAAAGTCCTTTCTTCTGGAAGAATATGAAATGATATTGAATCTTTACCTTCTTAGAGTAATCCTGGATTCCATATCTCTTCATACCAGTAGCAGCTGATGCGTAGGATGGAAGAGAGCTACCTCAAGGGTATGGCGTTATTTACCGAATGGATAGAGAGAGAGAGAGAGAGAGAGAGAGAGAGAGAGAGAGAGAGAGAGAGAGAGATTTTCACAATCACATCTATTAGGAATTTTAGGGAAATCTATATCAGTTCATTTCTATATTCTTGATAACTGTACAATGTTCAATACCACGAAAGGGAGTTTAGCATTACAAATTAAAGGCAAAATAATTACCTAATTACTGATGGCCCATAATGATTCTCGCATTACATAAATCAGGTCGCCACTTATCCATTATAAACTTAATTGCCTATTTGGAGACTATTAAAAAGCTGGATATAAAATTCATCTCACTAATTGAATATTTATCAATCAATGAGGTCCTACCTTCATAAGCCAGCAATTTCCCTTTTTCATCATAATTAACGGGAGCTGGACTCTCAGCTCATATGACATTCAATAGCAAAACACAAGTACAGCTAACTGGTTTTTTCAAATCTTACTTTTTTTTTTTTTTACGATAGCCAGATCGCTTGATTTCATCTTCACACACACACCCACACTCACACACACACACACACACATATATATATATATATATATATATATATATATATATATATATATATATATATATATATATATATATATGTGTGTGTGTGTGTGTGTGTTTCTCATTAATGCTTGTGGCAAAGTTCCCATATAGAGGATGTCGAAAAGGAAAGTATTTGTGCATGGGAATTATTGTCGTTATTTTAGACTAGTGGACGCGACCCGTCAAGAATGACAGCTAAATATTTAGATAGGTATGTGCACACACAAATGTATGGGAGATGGTGGTTTCCGAATGTACTTTATCTGCCAATGCCGCTGAGTGTGACCAGAAAGATAGATAAATTCTATGTATACGTGTATATATATATATATATATATATATATATATATATATATATATATATATATATATAATTTATATATCCAGGCAATTGTTCTTTATCATTAGGCAGATATGCGAGAAATATTTAGCAGATGGTAAGGAGGGCCATACTGCATTTATGGCACTGGAGAAAGCTTATGATAGAGTTGATAGGGAAGTGATAAGGAATGTGATGAGGTTATATGGAATTAGTGGATGGTTGTTGCGAGCAGAGAAGAGTTTATACATAAGCATTAAAGCATGTGTTAGGAAAGAAAATGAAGCAAGTGAGTGGTTTCCAGCTATATCACTCCTGACCCGTGGTCACCAGACCCCTTCCAATACAACTTCACCATCCTCCCAGCAGCAAGCAAAGATCTCTACACGCCAGAACAACTTACTGCAGCAGCGGAAAATGCGATCAACAGCACTTCCACCTCCAACATCTACTATACTGATAAATCACTTGACCGTGATATTCCTGCAGCAGCGGGTAACATCAGGTTACAGAAAAGACTGGAGGCTTTCCAACCACGCATCCACCCGGCAAACCGAGCTAGTGGCGATTGCCAAAAGCCCTTGAACACTCAGCTAGTCTACCTGGAGGAAATACAACAGTCCACACTGATTCGAGAGGAGCCATTCTGGCTCCCAGCAACAAACAACCCACTGAAAATATCTACCTAATCACAGCAATACAGTATCCAGTTTTAGCTCACCAAAGCAACAACAGGTCATCCTGAATTGGATTCAAAGGCGCACTGGAATCACTGGCAATGACGAGGCCGATCACCTGGCCAAGTCAGCCCTGATGGGCCATACAATCTGTACCACACTTCAACCTTCACTGAAATTCATCAAGAATCAAATGACAGCCTTTTGTCCCATTCAGAAGACAAGTGAAGTAAGGCGAGCCTTCCTTGACAGCTCAAGATCAGCCAAATGGTACATGGAAAAAACTGACCTAATTCAGCATCCTCTTGCAAAAAATATTCCCCGCCATGTTGCAGTTATCATTTGCAGACTGCGACTGGGGTATCTGTGTAAATGGCAAATCATCATCGACAACAATGAAGACCCAGCACCAAAGCATAGACCAGAAAGACCGTGCAACAACTGTCAGCATCTGTCAGATGAACCTCTAAAACACTACCCGTTTCTTTGTCCAGAACAAGCCTATTAAGACAGGATTTCAACTCCCCATTCCTGTAACTGTGGCAGCGATCGCAAAACACATCATTGCTAATGTTGATGCATTCTCAGCCTTTTTCTGCAGCTACCTTCCCCCCAGATAAAGTAATTACCAACACCAGTTTGAAACCAAAGTAACTCAACCTTGTAATTCTCTCTCTGCTTAACCTCTTTTTAGCTCTCCTCTCACTTGCAATTCTCTTCTCTCTTTTAAAGAAGTTCAGGACCTATTCCCAACTAAACATTAAACCTGACAAATGCGTAGACGTCTCAATGACTAAAATACATAATTAAAATTTTATTTTTTCTTTTGTTCTAGTATTTTCAGATACAAGAATGTTTATTCCACCCTTTCACTACTCACTAACCAAACTCCTTTTCAGCTCTCTCCTACCCAAGCTATAACTTTATACTATTACTAATCCTAAAACTTAAGCTTGAACTACTAAGAAACTTTCTTACTCTTAAACCAGTACCTCAAACTAAACATTTCCTAACTCCTTTCCGAGCTTTTCTACTCATCGGGACTTACTGCTGTACCTCTTTTTCTCCAACAGAACGACGGAAATTAGTGGATTATTTTGGTGTGGATGTATACCTCCCATCCGTCACTTTCTATCTTTTCATTTGACCTAAAGAGGTTGGGTGCCTCTAAAAAAAAAAAAAAAAAAAAAAAAAAAAAAAAAAAAAAAAAAAAAAAAAAAAACCAAGGAAAGCTGAATTGACAATAAATACAAATACAAGGGGATGGCCAAGGTTTGGGTGGATGGATGAATAAGAAGAAGGCTCTAGGTGATAGGATAGATGTGAGAAAGGCGAAAGAGCGTGCTAGAAATAGAAATGTATAGCGAGCGATTGTGACGCAATTCCAATAGGCCCTGCTACTTCCTCTGGTCGCCTTGGTGACTGCTGAGGTAGCAGCAGTAAGGGAATCAGGATATGAAGTTTCATTTGTAGTGGATAATGGTGGGGGGGGGGGTCTGTGGCACTCTACCAGTACCAACCAAACTCGGCTGAATCCTTCGTCAGGCTGGGGGGAGCAAATATACGAAAGGTCCACTTTGTTTCTCTTTTAAGTCCGGTAGCCCCCAAAGCTGGAGAAGTGCCTTGGTAGATATATAATAATGATAACAACACGAAACATCTCAAAACGAGATGAACGGAAAATTACTGATGATCTCATTATATTGCCTTGGTTAAAAACTTCTGTTTTGGATATCTACAAAATGGTTTAAAATTTACATGAAGACATGAAATAAAGAAAATCAATCACAGAACTTGTCAATAAATGCAATTATCTAATTTTCCTTTCTAGATAAACAAAGAAAATGCGTACGAACTGAAACTTTGCGGTTTAGTAAAAATAAAGTGTTGGATAAAGATAAGAAGTTCTGATGGCAAGTAACTGACCTCTAAGGAGGAGGAAGAAGAAGAAGAAGAAGAAGAAGAGTGATGTTCAGAGGAAAGGAGATATGTGGTGTCACTTTCCTGAGCGATGATTTTTTCCATTTCCTATGATGGAGATGGAAGGTGAAGGATGAAGTCTCTCTCTCTCTCTCTCTCTCTCTCTCTCTCTCTCTCTCTCTCTCTCTCTCTCTCTCTCTCTCTCTCTCTCTTATCTGACATCGTTCCGGACAAGCAATACACTTCCTTGAGAGGACTAAACGGTAAATAAAATAATAAAAAAATTGCGAGAAAATATATAGATGTAAAGGATCCTAAATTTATTTTGCAAAACTGGATTAGTGATTATCCCTCTTAATATGATATACAGAGTTGACGATACCTTAGTTAAAATACATATATTTTGAAAAGTTACATATTGATATCAGAGAAAGATTGCAAAGTGAGAAATAAGTGTAACACAATATACTGAGTCAAACAGATTTCAACGGCTTTTTACGTAATCTGATTAGATGAGATAATAATTTCAAATGGAAACTTTGACGTGCAAAGTCTGAACTGTAAATAAAACTGTTGTCGTTGTGTAAATGCTTTCAAAATAATGGGAAAACGCAACAGAAATAAATCAACCATTAAAGTGACCCTTGACACATTGGTAGGAATATATCAATCCCCTAGCTTGACACCTTTATCAAAATCAATTATCAAAAGAGAAAAACGGCATAAGTCTCTTAATAAGTAGGCATTACTTAGTTTAGATATCTTAGGAGAGATTAAATACTAGAACAACCTCGGGAAATCATTCCTATTTTATTCGTAATTAGGAGAGATACTGGAGTCGTACTAATTCCTTATGGAAGTCTCAAGAAGAAGAAGAAGAAGAAGAAGAAGAAGAAGAAGAAGTGAATAGTAAAAACTGATCCCTTACTCTCTCTCTCTCTCTCTCTCTCTCTCTCTCTCTCTCTCTCTCTCTCTCTCTCTCTCTCTCTCTCTCTCTCTCTCTCTCATTTCCAATGCTCCCAATTCCAGAGAAGCAGATGTTCTCTGCGTCACCCAAACCAATAGACATTATTCACCCTACCCGCGGAGTTGGCACTCGTCCTTCTTGAAGCCACGGTGCCAGCGCAGTTAATCAACACCTCCCCCTTCCCAGCACCATCGTTCTAAAGTGCCATCCGTCCTGCCGACAGAAAGGCACGGCCTGCTGTGTGTAGATGCCATCACAGGACACCAGGTTGTCAAGGGGAGAGAGGGCAGGAAGAGAGGGGAGAAAGAGAGGGGAGGAAGAGAGGGGAGGAAGAGAGGGGAGGAGAGGGAGCAGTGCTTTAGATACGAAATACTGCTGGTCTCCTGGACAGCACCAACTGGAGAGCTTATCATTTTATGGTTGCTGAGCATCCTTGATAAGGAAATAGAGCTCGCTCTCCGTCTGTCTATATATATATATATATATATATATATATATATATATATATATATAATATATATATATATAATTACACACACATATATATATATGTGTGTGTTTATATACTGTATATGGTCCTAGCTTAGATAGAAAGGGGGTTTGGTAGCTGATCATATGTATACAGTATATGGTCAGTATCTAAGGCGTTGTCCGGATTTCTTGTGCAAATTCACGGTCCCTTGTCCCTTTAATTAATCCTTCAATATGTATATATACAGGTATGTTTGTGTTTATATGTAACTCATTTTCATTTGAGAAATATCTTGCAACTAACTTACACCGCCGTTTGCATAACACAAGGCATAACCTGAGTCTGTCTGTCTGTCTGTCTGTCTGCCTGTATATATATATATATATATAAATATATATATATATATATATATATATATATATATATATATATATATATAAATATATACGTATATATATAGGCTATATACAGTATATATGTACACACACGTTATATAAGAACACAATGTTATCAAATGTACAACAGAAATACGTAAACGTTAGCTCAGTACAAATTGAAACAAACACACGAGCATGTATCCAATTACTGTCTGGTTGAAAGACATGGTTTCCCTCAGCTACCTTATATCACTTCAACTCTACGCATTCACTACAGCTGTCACGTTACGCACACGCGACTCGGGCAAATCTTCTGACCATAGTAAGAGTAAATTCAAATTACTGCGTTAAACGTAGGAAAAATGATTGATACAGGTATCAAAATTAGGTTATTCCTTGTGTTATGCAAACGGCGATGTAAGTTAGTAGCAAGATATTTCTCAAATGAAAATGAGTTACATGAAAATGCATACCTGTATGTATCCACATTGAAGGATTAAAGGCCACTCATGAATGGCAGAGACAAGGGACAGTGACTTTGTCCAAGCAAGTAGGACAACGCCCTAGAGACTGACCATATATACATATGATCAGTGCCCAAGCCCCCTTCTCATCTACGCTAGGACCATATACATTACACACACACACACACACACACATATATATATATATATATATATATATATATATATATATATATATATATTTATATATATGTGTGTGTATATATTACACACATACATATAAATATACATATATATGTATATATATATATATATATATATATATATATATACATGTATATATACATATACATATGTATAAATATACATATATATACATATATATATATACATACACACACACACACACATATATATATATATATATATATATATATATATATATATATATATATATGGGATGGTGAGCATTTGGTAAACAAAATGAGATTATGTAAAGTAAACTGCCACTTTCTCTAAAAAGGGCAAGTATCCAATGGGATGGTTTTACCAGTATTAACATATGCATCAGAAACTTGGAGCCTTACAAAAGCCTTAGAACTTTAGCTAGTAACAAGTCAAAGAGTAATGGAAATAATAATGATGGGAATAACACAAGAAGAAAAATAGCAACATGGATACGAGAGCAAACTAGAGTAGACGATACTCTAACATCATGTAAGAAAAAGAAATGGACATGGCCAGGACATATAATGAGAATGACAGACAATAGGTGGACATTATGAATATCAGAATGGGTCCCTAGAGATTGTAAAAGAATCAGGGGAAGGAAGAGAAGCCAATGGATTGACCAGCTAAGAAAGTTTGCGGTGTGGACTGGCAAAAAGAGACAAAAAACTGTCGCAAGCGGAAGGATATTTCTGAGGCCTTTGTTCTGCAATGGACTAGTAACTGCTGATAATGACGATGATCATAGCAACGGTTGATGATTATATATATATATACATATATATATATATATATAGAGAGAGAGAGAGAGAGAGAGAGAGAGAGAGAGAGAGAGAGAGAGAGAGAGAGAGAGAGAGAGAGAGCGAGAGAGAGACCTAACTGATTGCAATAATTAGAGAGGCATCACCCTTACGCCAGTTATCATAAAAATATATAGTATGCTTATTCTAAAGAGACTAGAAAGATAGATTGATGAAAAGCTGAGAGATGAACAAGCAGGATTTAGAAAAGATAAAGTTGTACTAACCAAATTTTAATTTTAAAATATGCTGAACAACAATGTGTAGAATATAGAAATCCACTTTTGGTGGCATTTGTAGACTATGAAAAAGGCTTTGATAGTGTGCAACGGCCAACTTTTTGGAGTCTTGTGTCATTATGGAATTCTTTTTAAAAATGCAAATTTGACTAAGTCTCTTCATGAGCATGGCAGGTGTAAAATTAATGTTAATGGAGTCCTATCACATTAATTTCCAGTGAACAGCGACTACTCCAAGGGACTGTGTTGTCACTATGTTGTTTATCCTCGTCATAGATTTTGTAATACGTTGAACAGTTGAAGATGGTGGAGATGAATTGGACAGGATTGACAATAGGAAATTAGCTGACCAAGAGTATGTTGATGACGCTGTCCTTATTAGCAAAACACCACAGGATTTGCAATGCTTGCTTACCTGAATGCATGAAATATCACATGAGGTTGGGCTGAAGATAAATAAAAGAAGGACAGAGATGATGAGAACAGAATATGCAATGGAAGATGAAATATCAATGGAAGGAGAAAGGATTAATGAGGTAAAATCACTTAAACGTTTATTCATAAACCAGACTATTTAATACAGGGTCTTCAGAATTGGATTTTAATGAAATATTGAAAAAAGCAAATCAGACAATGGCTAGGTTACGTAAAATTTGGAAATCAAATCGCCAGAAATTTCATATAAAAATCAGTTTAGTGAGATCGGTGTTATTGTATGGATAAGAGTCATGGTAAGACAATCAAACAATCTCTAACAGATTTAGTAGATTTGAGAACAAAGCTCTCAAAAGAATATTGGGAATTAAATGGCAAGACAGGATTAGAAATGAATGAGATCATGGTGAGGGGTACATGGAGATGGTTTGGGCATGTTCTTCGCTGTCCTCAAGAGAGATTAGTTCACCAGGCGTTCAGCTTTACTCGTACCAGGTACGAGAAGAGTTAGAAGACCCAACTCACATGGCTGAGGACTATGAAGCGTGAAGCAGATGATGAATGGAGAAGTATTGAATTAAAAGCTCAAGATAGAGACGACTGGTGAAATCTAATAGGGCCGTTTGTGTCAATAAGCGAGCGTAGGAGGATATGATGATTTTATATATATATATATATATATATATATATATATATATATATATATATATATATAAATATAAATATATATATACATATATATATATCATATATATATACATATATATATAAATATATATATACATATATATATATCATATATATATACATATATATACCATTCTATACTTAAAGATTTTCTTACCTCAGCAATCTATCGTCTTCTCGTCATTCCCCTGCTTATTTTACAATCTCTTGGAACTCATTTGGTTATTCTTTTTGTCCATCTATTGTCTGTCATTGTCATCATATGCACTACCCACGTCTATTTCTTTTTCTTACATGTTACAATACTACTTCAGTTTGCTCCCATAGCCATAATGCTCCCTTTATGTCTCTAAGTGTTAGTCTCATCATTATTCTTTCCATAGTTCTGCGAGTTGTAACTAACTCATGTTCTAAGGCTTTACCAAGGCTCCAAGTTTCGGTTGGTAAGTTTATACTGGTATGACCACACACACATATGTATATATATATATATATATATATATATATATATATATATATATATATATATATATATAACAATAATTCTTCATTCAACAGGTAAGTTTGTCAGTGGTTGGACAATTTATCACATTTTGCATAGACATATTAAAAGACCTGCTACTCTCGACATTCTCAATACATCTGGTGTTAAATATATTATGTCAAATCACCATATTCTATACTGAGAGAGAGAGAGAGAGAGAGAGAGAGAGAGAGAGAGAGAGAGAGAGAGAGAGAGAGAGAGAGAGAGAGAGAGAGAGAGAGGTTATTGGTAATTATACGAGGTAACTAAATTTGGAATATACTTTGAGGAATTTTTAATAAGATAATTTCAATAATATCTTTTTTTTACAATATGTAAAATATAGTAGTAAATGATGCCTTTAATTACATTTTAAGAATTAGATCACGTTCCCACTTGAACCCTACGTAGTTACAATATTTTCGATACAAATTTATCTTAGTTTTCGACAACGCGAGGTCAGATAATAAGTCATTAATCTATTTTTATCTTTAAATAATGAGTTATACTGGTTTCTGAACAGTGCAACCAAATGTATGACAGCCAGAAAAAAAAAATGTATAATTACTTACTCCACAATATTTCTTGCTGAAACATACAGAAAATCATTTGGAAATTTGGAAGCAAGAGAGAGAGAGAGAGAGAGAGAGAGAGAGAGAGAGAGAGAGAGAGAGAGAGAGAGAGAGAGAGAGAGAGAGAGAGAATGCAAGTAGACCAAAAAGCCAAAGGGGGAAATTTGTGAGCATGGTGTGGTAGAGAACACTAATCACTGCCATCTAGTGGTGTATTATGGAACCTCCTTTTGTGTGAGTTTCTGATTACCAGGCTGAGTTCCCTGAATGTGTCTTCCAACACTTCCTCCACCCTCTACACCAAATGTTGATATATGACTCAAACTCTTTCCTTTCCCGTCAGCTTCAATTTTAATTCAAGGTACAAATACGTAATCTTGCAGGTTTAACATTTTTATTCTGAAAAGGAAACTATTTTGGGATATCTATGTGTATGCAAGTAAAAATCTGAAAACATTATATAAACCATATGTTTACTTGCTAATTTTCCATGTAAACAAACAACCACAACAATCCGCCTTAACCCCCCCTCCCACACACACACACACACACACACACACATATATATATATATATATATATATATATATATATATATATTACGAACGCAATTCCATTTAAATTGTGGATAAATCAATTTTGCATAAAAATTCCGCTACATACACTGCTTTGTACATTGTTTGGTGCTTCCCATATGTTACAGCCCTTCATTTTCATCCTTTATTAGGTCCCTTTTTCTTTCGTATTACACATATACTTTCTTTCATACACACATTATATATATATATATATATATATATATATATATATATATATATATATATATTACAAGCAATGTTATAACCCTAGTTGGACGAGCAAGATGCTATAAGCCCAAGGGCTCTAACAGAAAAAAAATAGCCCAGTGAGGAAAGGAAACAAGGAAATAAATACTCTACAAGATAAGAATAAACAAGATAAATGAAATATTTCAAGAACAGTAACAACATTAAATTAGATCTATCATATATAAACTATGAAAACTTAAAAATCAAGAGGAAGAGCAATAAGATAGAACAGCAAGCCCGAGTGTACCCTCAACCAAGAGAACTCTAAAACAAGACAGTGGAAGGCCATGGTACAGAAGCTATGGTACTACCCAAGACCATACAACAATGGTTTGATTTTGGAGTGTCCTTCTCCTGGACGAGCAGCTTACCATAGCTTAAGAGTTTCTTCTATCCTCACCAAGAGGAAAATAGCTACTGAACAATTACATTACGGCAGTTAACCCCTTGAACAAAGAAGTATTGTTTGGTAATCTCGGTGCTGTCTTGTATGAGGACAGAGGAGAATGTGGTAAGAATATAATTATTATTATTTGCTAAGCTAAATCCCTAGTTGGAAAAACAGGATGCTATAAGGCCAGGGGCTCCAACAGGGAAAAATAGCCCAGTGGGGAAAGGAAACAAAAATAGCCCAGTGGGGAAAGGAAACAAAGAAAAATAAAATATTTGAATAAGACTAGGCCGGACTATTCAACGTATGAGTAGGCAAAGACAAAATGAGCCTTAATCAGAGAGAGGAATCCATTGTAGTACTGTCTGGCCAGTCAAAAGACCCAATAATTGTGTGTGTGTGTATATATATATATATATATATATATATATATATATATATATATATATATATATATATATATTATATATATATATATATATATATATATATATATATATATATATATATATTAGATCTCTCATTGCCGGTTTCTATATCAATCTAACATCTACAGGCGGTCACTGAGTTCTTTATTCCATCTACAGGCAACGGCAAACTCCCCTATCAGATAGATCTATTGAAGACGTCTATCCCTTTACATGGCCAAAATGTGAAGCTGGGGGAATAAGTTGTAGTACCAAAATATTAATGAAAAGTGAGAATTGCTTATGAACTAAGATTTTGTCACCGAGTCTTAAATCAAAATATTTCTCTAGATAAGAAATATAACACGATTTTTATATTCTTTCCCAGACACCTGGAGACTTTCTCGTGTTTATTCGGGAATCTTTAACTATTAATCAGCTTTTTTCAATCCCTGAACAATTAAACATTTGCCAATGCTTTTTTTCAAAGAGCATAAGTTGATGATGCCCATAACAAAATCACTCGCCCCGGGTTTGGTACTAAAGTTCTTACTTTTTAATATTTACATATTTTGTTTCAACACAATTTTTTTCTTTTAATTTCAAATAAATTACTGGATTTAATTTTCTAACTAATTTCATTGAGTCTAAACCAATTAATATATTTCGTATAGGTAATGAGAGATCAAACATGGAATATCTGCAAAATTCGTCATGAAACCGAAATTAAACACTGGCTTTATCTGTATCCTTCTAAATGACGCATTCTACTAGTTTAAGAACTACACATACATACATACACACACACACACACACACACACACACACACACATATATATATATATATATATATATATATATATATATATATATGAAAAGTGAAATGCTGCTTTCTCTTCAAAGAAAAGTATTTAATCTGGTCATATCAGTATCAACTTATGCATCAGAAACTTGCAGCCTTGCTAAGCCCTCAGAACATAAGTTAGTTACACCTCAAAGAACTACGGAAAGAATAATGATAGGAATAACATTAAGAGGTAGAAAAATAGCAACATGGATACGAGAGGAAAACTAAAGTAGATGATTTTCTAACATGTAAGAAAAAGAAATGGACATGATCAGGACATGTAATGAGAATGAGAGAAAACTGATAGACAAGAAGAATAACAGAATGCAACCGAAGCAGGGGAAGCTATGAAAATTTGCCGGTATAGCCTGGAATAGAAAGACCATAAACAGACGCGTGTGAAAGGACGTGTCCGAGTCCTTTGTCCTGCAGTGGACTAGTTACAGCTGCTGCTGCTGATGATGATATATATTCTCTATTTTATCCTAACTTGAGGCATAGCATAAAAATCTGCTTGTAAAACATTAGTAGAAAAAAAAAATCACCCTAACAAGTCATGAAACATATTGACGCACACCACACCTAATCAAAGTTACCACTAAAGACTTACGTCCAAAGTCCTGCTATAAATTAACCCTTGCAGAGTGACCTCATGAAGAGACCTGAAAGAGCTATTTCAGGAGGCTTTACGCCATGCTTCGGTGAATGATTCAGGGCCTAACATGACATCCGTGGGTCTGATTCTAAACGACATGACCACGAAACATTTTATGGGGGTATCTTACGTCCAACTCCCCACCCCCCTGGCCTTACTATGAATATGTTGCGTTGTAGTAAAATGAAGGAAACAACCCTTCTAAAATTTAGGATAACTATTCAACACACCCAACCACATATGTACATACATGCACATACACATATATTATATACGCATTTATTGAATATTAAACGGCTTCATATAACCGAGGTTGGCTCAAGGTAGTGCAGCAACACACTGTGCATTCTTCCTTTAACTCATGAATTATATAAGTAGCACCTTTGCCGAAAAAAATGCACAATAGGCTTTTCCTATATATACAAAGAAGGCTCATCAACATTATGTCTAACCACCTACACATATTACGCCATCCACAAGACTGAATTCCATCAATGTACTATGATCAACCGAGCTTGTTTACCACTTCATATTTCATAACTTACTACCTATGAATTTTTCTTACACCACTACGCAAACAATTCATGTCAGCCGCTTTAATTATCTTTATTAACATTCAAAATCAATACATCATTCCATAATGGAGAGTTGATTCAACAAACCCTCCATACAGTCCTATCAAATGAAGTCTCCTAATAATTTACACATATCCTGCTATAGGATTTAAGAATGTATATTATTCCAATATTCATACTTTCGTTACTCCATTTTCCTTGTTTCCATTTACTTTTACCTAACGCTTGCTTTTATTTATCTTCTACTTTCACCTCTTGCCGATACTTTCATATGATATTACCAGATTCTGTGGTGTGCACTAACGTGAGAAGACTACTACAATTAAAAATAAATAAAACTTTCACTGAAATCTACTGAAAGTTTAGAGCCTATTATTTCCTTTTTTATTTGCTAAATGTTTTCTAGATAAAACAATAGTAGGCTATTCATTATAAAAAAATTCTTCAAATATTTTCAGACTACAATTTTTGATAATATATTTTTACCCATAGTCTCTAATTTCCATGCTTGAGTATCCATAAAACTATCTTCTAAAAAATAAACCTTATACTTAGGAGAAATAACCAGTAACTATAAATATCTTATGACAAATAAAAAATATTCATAAATATTTCACCAGTCCTAGACAAGCAGATTAACGTGTTTACCTAGCCAATGTCCGACGAAAGACGGGAACAAATAGGGAAAAAGTAAGCAGGGAAAGAATACCCAAGCCTGCAAACATCCAAATATTTACTATTATACTAAATTCTGAATATCGAGTCACTGAAAAAAGGGTAAAGATCTTCCCATTATTTCATTTACTCCACACACACACACGCATGTAAATCTAAATACAACATTCAAGGCGACGACCAATTATACCGTAACATATACTTCAGCTTTAATACTTGGATCCGACTGAAATCACTTGGTCTAAACCAGCCTTGATTTGCATTTTGTTTTAATGCAGGTATCTTCAGAATTACACTGCGGGTGAGGGACAGAGCAGAGTTGTTGCACGGGTATTGGTCGATATATGTAAATCAAGGCTCGTTTTTTTCTACTTTTAAAAAAATGGTTGTATTTTAGTTTGCTTGATATGAGCGTGCACCAGATACTTATAAAAATGCATGCATGTCTAAAGGTTATCACAGACATACTGATAGCCTAGAGCATTTATTTTGCATCAACATTTTCTTAATCTTTTTATATCATGAACATGACACCTAAGGAAGCGATCACTTGAAACACTTGAAAACTAATTTAGAGAAACGCAGTGTTACAAAGCAAAGACTTGAGATCCAGAATAAAATAATAACAGTTTTCATGAAATATTTACCGCTTCAGGAAGCTAAAGCTGAAGATTTTCAGTATAAAGAACAACCTACAACACTTGTGGGAGACTCATTATCCTTCGGATCCAAATATTGCTCTTTTTGGAGCAAACACTTCATTTATATTCTTAAAAACATTGTATCTTGGAATTGTACATATATGAGATATTATACCCGAGCCATTTAGTTGTATGACTTTGGTAGTAACTTAACCAACCAAAAGGTTCATTATTCAATATATCACTTCAGGCATCTAACAGAAAAGCTACGGTAAAAGGGAACTGCGTCTAACCGTTTCAAAGGGTCTTCCGTACTGCTTAAAAATATGATGTTATTATATGGCTTAGTTGACACATCGTGTACAAGCGCATTAAACTAGAAATTACGTACTGGAGTGCACTTAGTGGAAATCCTAACGAAATCTACGAACAAAACCCTATCTAAAATATTCCGAATAGGCAAATGTTATGTAAGGAGACAGACCAACCAGACTTCTACTCGTTCATTAAAACTAAAAACGTCACTCCGCATTCACATAAAAAGTATATTGATTGTTTTTTCGCATATCTGTGATAACTTGATACCATACATATCCAAAACATCAAACTTATAGCAAAACTTACTATACCATAAAATAAACTACTAATTTTGACAATATTCCGAGGATGTGTCAATGTCAATATTTCAAAACCTAACTTCACTCTTTCTGCACAAAAACTTGACGACGTGCTTCTACAGGAACATTAAAATTTATGTAACACTCACCACTTCTTGCAAATCTCTTCAAGAAATACGGCTGCAGGTCTCTTGATATCTGAAATGAGAAAATAATCATTAGCATTGTACTGCAATCTGATGCTGACCGATGTAAATAGGATTACTGTATGTTGAATTTTACATGAGGTAGTGGAAGGCCGTGGAGAGAGAAGAAATATATCCGGGGTAAGGGCTACAAATCTGTTAACTAGAAATATAATGCTAGCATGACACTATTAACCATCATTCCCGTGACATGACATAAGAACTTCCAAGTCTGAAACATTATCTACAATCATTAATTGAAGTTACGACAATGATTATCCACAACCAATAATAGAATCATGAATGTGGTGGAAATTGAATGCTAATGCCTTATCAAACAATACACTCTTTTGGCATGTCTACCCAATTGTATTCGATAATTCCAGACAGGATAGCATTTTGTTCGCCGAGGCCAATGGATGCATCCGAGATGGAAGACCCCACCGTCGAGATTGTCTAACTCATCAGAGCCGTAGACGGACATAAACTACGGCTACCAAGGCAGAAACGCATTGTCCGTGAAAACCGCTTGACCCATATCAGAGAAAGAAGAGCAGTCAATCAACTTTGTGTGTTACAAACATTTTATTGAGTAACTTGTGTATTACACCATTTCGCTGTCTTTGTATGTTATAAACTTTGTTTAATAAAATTTATCTCAATGTGTGAATTACTGAACGCATTTCTGCCCTAAGGAAAGAATGACTTTCTAATCTGAAAACCTCCAAAGGAAATCTCCCTTCATTACCGACATCTCCACAGTTAATTAGAGATTGGTCCTTCAACAACCCCGTTTTAAACTAATAATGAACTTTCGGAGTCAGAGGACCATGGGCGTACATGCCAAAATGTACACCGTGATTCACGGTCCGATGTACTTAGCGTCACCCTTTTAATCATGGGGTAAAATTCATCCCATTTCTATAGGCCTCAGTGCCAGTTCTCAAATGTGGTGGTGCCGGGAGCATATCCACCACACCTTCCCTTAACAACATAATGGACCGTGAATAGCAGGGTCCAGAGCTTTGGAGAAGCTTTAAACTTCCAATCACAGGACCATTGATATTATATCAACCAATCCCGCTTGGGTTACAAATATCAAAATACGGTCTGAGTCCTCTATACCACTTTCATACGCTACGCTAAGAAATGAGATCCATCAGGATGATATTTATAAGAATCTGGAATTTCATATCCAGTGCGAGATGTTGGAAGAGAGGGAATCCCTAAAGTAGTTCGTCTTCAGTTCTGAATATTACGGGAAAGGGAGTACAGTTTCGATTTTCGTCTAGTGGCTGAGTAGCATGTGTAATTAAGGGATTTTGACGAAGGAAAAATCTATTTCTGGGGAGAGACCTGTGACGCCCGGTGAAAAGAGTCCTTCTTTACACTTTTCTGATATAAATCTTCCAAATACACCAGAGAAAGATAAAAGCATGGAATGCAGAGGTTACTACCCTCGCGCGAGCACCTCGTGGGTGTCGTGTATACATCAGGGGCGTGTGAAAACCACTATTCACAGGCTGTCTTCCATTTAGATAATTCCTTCATCAAAGGGAAGGGCCGTAACAAAGGCCCCAGAAACCACACTTGGACCACGCCACCGTCACCCAACACGAACGCCCTCTAAGTCATCCTTCTGTTTTGGACTTGCCCGCATTGTCGTATTTGTTGTGCTCTCGGTGTTTTTCAAGTGTTTGTCGTTAATTCATCATGACTGACGCTGCTACTTCACCTTTACCAATGTTAAGTACCATAGTTTGTTTTGACAGCTTTTTTCAGTACCGGGCATTTGTTCTCTTTCCAGTAAGCTACACGTGCTTCAATAGCTATTGTGAAGCAGCATGAGTATGCTTACCAGAACGATACAGCAACGTAGGCTCATTACAATTACAAGGCCTTGAGGCCTTGATAAAATAGTTCGCATCGCCAATATGTTTTCGTTTTTGCAGGATTATCTCTATGCTTCTTGTATACATTTTTTTTTCTTGTCTTACAAATTTTTCTTTCTTTTTTCACTTGTAATAAAACTTCATGTCATTGTAAATATTTAAAACAAAACATGGTTTCAGTAGATATACTAAACAAGAAATGGTATATATTAGTTATTTTATGAAGGTCTCACCAAGGAAAACAGTAAAGAACAATTGTTTCTGTTAATTACACATTTTAAATAGTGGTTGTTTAATTAAGATGATCCTTTAGTGTAATTAAGCAACAGTTTGCGTACCATTATCGTATGTAAATATGTTGGTTGTTTAATTTAGGAAAGTGAGAGAGAGAAAAATTTATATTAGATGAAATTTTCGAAGGGTGGCATTTTCATGGGTGGATTTTTCCATGCGTAAAATTTTCGTGGAGGGAATTTTCTCAAGAGGAATTTTCGTGGTTGAAACTTTCGGACCACCCTTGAATTCATCTTCCTTGGGAAGATATCTACCCCAGTCAGGATTCGAACCCATGCCTCCAAGTCATCACAACACTAGAGTAGATTCTGACTGCTTAACAAATTCATATTGAATTCCTTTCCATATATGTAGAATTGGAACCGCCTCTTTCTCCGTCACGGGGGAATGGATGTATGTATGAAAGACTTCCACCAAAGTGCTGACCAAACCTAATGTTCACCAACTTTGCTGATCGGATGACCTGTGGCATAAAATTCAGCTAGAATAGAGAATGGCATACGACTTGTAACAATATCATCCCAAAGCACTTGATGATACTACAGCCGGATTGGTAGAAAATACAGTGGCTTACCTATTCCTACATCGGGTAAATCTTTAAAACCCTTTCATGCATTTACGTAAAAAGATATTGTGACAATCAAAGCTTTTTCTATAATAAAACATAAGTTAATTAAAACGTGTAGCTATAAACCTTTTAATTAAAGGAAAATACCACTAAAATAAGTTAACGATTATGTGGTAGTATTTCCCTTTATCTTGTACGAATATTTTTTTTTGCATCTCTCTCTCTCTCTCTCTCTCTCTCTCTCTCTCTCTCTCTCTCAGCTGTAATAGTGTAGGCATACGGGTTTGTTTACATCGTTAGTCAATTTAGGTAGGCAAACATCACACATGACAATCTGAGCACGCAGGAAAATGAACTTTCATATAACATTTCAAAACTGTCGATATAACAAGTCCCAAACAATTATCTGCTTAGACATACACACACAAAGTAAGGAAAAAAAACTGTCAGTGCAGAATTTACACGAATTATTAAGACATCAAGGACGAAAGACAGTGAAATAGTGGTGAACAATTATGAATTATGGATGGTTTGGACCTTACGAACTAGCTACGGTAGGACTGCAACCAAAATATATTCAGAATTCGCAAGTGGGAACTAGTTTATTTTTAAAAGAAAAACAATACTACACATGAATGCAAATATAATTCAATCCACTCCTACATTTCATATATATATATATATATATATATATATATATATATATATACTGTGTTATATATATCGGACTGCGCACGTATGCAGAAAATGCTCGGACATATCTGATGAAATTGGGCAAGTACATCCATTGATGACAAAGACCTGACGATTAGTGTTTGAAATATAACAATAATAAATACCGATCCTAATGTTCCTCTTATGATGGTTAGATTTGTGAATTTGGGTCATAAGGCGATGCGAATTATAAGTTGAGATGTTGAACAGCAAGATTAAAATCTTGGAAGGATGCAGATATCGTATCTATAGAATCGTTTGCCACCAATGGTATAACATAAGACCTGAAACATGCAGCACCAATACGAGCATATTGAATTTTTGCAGATACAAGAATAAACAAATTTTCTAACGAAAACACATGTTACGATCAGTAATTATTGCACATAGAAAAGGCTTCAAGTCTAAAGCAAAATAAGTATTGTCAAATAACCATATTCAATAAATGCAACAATACGTTTGGAGATTGAATCATTAAGTAGAAACATGGAAATACATATTGTTTTTATTTTTGCATAATTCTTTATTAATAGATCCGAACTACACCTCTGGTCCTCATAGGAATCACTTCATTTAGACTTTGTGGAGGACAAATTGTAATAAGAATCTCCCCTCCATAATAAAGAGAAAGTGACTGGCCATATATATATATATATATATATATATATATATATATATATATATATATATATACATGCATATATATACATATATATACATATATATGTATATATACATATACATTTACACACACACACACACAC
>NC_090761.1:34581250-34585532 GCF_036898095.1 Palaemon carinicauda
ATAAAAAGCTTTATCAAAACAAGAGGAAGAGAAATGAGATAGAATAGTGTGCCCGAGTGTACCCTCAAGCAAGAGAACTCTAACCCAAGACAGTCGAAGACCATGGTACAGAGGCTATGGCACTACCCAAGACTAGAGAACAATGGTTTGATTTTGCTTAACATAGCTAAAGTCTCTCTTCTACTCTTACCAAGAGGAAAGTGACCACTGAAAAATTACAGTGCAATAGTTAACCTCTCGGGTGAAGAAGAATTGTTAGGTAATCTCAGTGTTGCCAGGTGTATGAGGACAGAGGAGAATCTGTAAATAACATGTCAGACTATACTGTGTATGTGTAGGCAATGGAATACTGAACCGTAACCAGAGAGAAGGAGCCAAAGTATATATCTACCTATACCAATCATGGTGTATATATATATATATATATATATATATATATATATATATATATATATATATATATATATATATATACACGGATTGGTATAGGTAGGTACCCGAGGACCTATCCACCCACCAGCCTTGGTTAGGATTTTTAGTCTACAAAACCCAGGTTCTTTGTTTAGCCATTTTCTGCTTCTCTAATCAAATATCATTGTTCTATTATGTAACTTATAGTTTGATACATAATTCATAGTAAAACAAATATATTTACACGCCGCATTTTTATAAATCATGGAATATACAATAGAATAGTTTCCGACTCTAAAAAGAAAAAAAAAAAAAAAAAAAAAAAAAAAAAAAAAAAAAAAAGGCCTTATCAACGTTATAGCCTTTTTTTTTTTTTTTTTTTTTTTGCTTCTACAATATATCATTATGGTACTACTGTGTAAATTTTAGTGTGTTACACAATGAAGAGTGGAACAGTATACCCAGAAACCCCTTGTTTTGATTTTGGAAGACAATTTACAATACAGCAATTCTCCTCCTGCGAGATCAGTTTCTGAGGCCTGTTATAAATCAGATCTGTTCTTAAGCCAGATTTATGGTACGGTACTTGAGATTTAGTATAGGCCTACTAAATAAACTGAAGTCTCAACTTTTTCACTGCATCAGGCATTAGTGTACCGTACAGTATACCATACATTTCAAAATATCGGGAGTAAAATAAATTCCAGTATTTGCTATTATATGATTTCATCATATAATATTTTAGGCTTAAAGACAAACAAACTTGGCATTAGTTTTGAGTAGTGAAGAACTTATAATTTCATAGGCCCATTCATGCAAAAATAATCAAGATACATTTAAGCAAAGAGATAGCACAATACATTAATTTGATAGACCACCATATTTTGGGTAATTTGGTAAAAACAAAAACAAAAAGGTAACTGTTGACAAAACAATACGTAAAGTACTGTCGCTCACTTTTGCCTTCTGATGTAAAGCATTGAAGTTTCTCTTTACTGTTACATCATCTTACATGCATCTTGTTTTATGTAGGTATGGTGGCATGGCAGGCAAACAGAAATCAATTACCGTACAAGTTGCCCACTAACTTGAGCACTTTACTGCTTTGTAATTGTTTATTGCAGATTAATTAATTTCATGCTAGTTTAGGCTCTAGGTCAGAATACTTATTGGACATTACAAAACAGTTACCATGCAACTCAAAACTCATAATACTTACATGTGACCCATTAGCAACTAATGACAAACAAATTATTAGAAAGATAAATGATAATTTGAACGTTTTTAAAATAAAAGTTGCTGTCAGAATCTTGGGACTTCCAGTTCCCAGACTTTCCATAGCAGGCCTTAGCTAAAGAAGTCTTGATTACCATAAATACCTGGTCCTGTTCTAACTTAAGCTTAAAATACAGGACTCCAATATGGGTAGCCTACAGACTGGACTTGAAATCGGTATCGGGAAAGAATATTTTACTTAGTCGAAGACCTATGTTTGATCAACTTACTTTTATATTTCACTCTTAATTTTTCAAGAAATATAAGTAGATAGCTGAAATAAAAATAAAACTGGGGGCGTAGAAATGTTACTGGATTTAATTTGTAAGGGTAAAAAAATAAAAAAAGATATATACTGTACATATATATATATATATATATATATATATATATATATATATATATATATATATATATATAGGTAACAAACACATTTTATATATGTGTTTATATAGATATACATATATATATATATATATATATATATATATATATATATATATATAATGTGTTTGTTACCAATAAAGTGTAGAAAAGCATTTTTTTCCCGTGAAACCGGCATTTACCCCCAATAAAATCATGGTTTAAAAAAAAAACACCATAACATGGTTTTTCTAAGAAACAGTTTTTATCTACCCTGATATATATATATATATATATATATATATATATATATATATATATATGTATATACTGTATATATATATATATATATATATATATACATATATACATACATATATATATGCATGCGTATAATCATTCATACAATCACAAGTTTAGTGCTTAAGCATGGAAGCGTAAATACATACGAGTTCATCTGAGTAAATATACAATACATGAACGTGCGAAGAGTAATTGTCCATGCAATTCTTCCCCTTCATTCCTCAGATAGTGAAACGCTAATATTTCCATTGCATTGAAGACACAATTACTGGTCCAACCATTTACTCACGTACAGCATATGCGCCCATTACATGACACAGACAGATATCTTACGCAAGTCATCAAAGGATTCTCGTTTCGTAGGAATGGCATGATTATCCCCACCCCTGGCAAGGATGAAATGGAGTGAGAACGGAAGCATAAGGAAACCCAGTAGGAAAGGCAGTCTCCCGAGGACTATTACCACCCACCATGCTACCCTTTCCACTAAGGCATAAGTAAATAACCTTTATTAAGAATAAAGCACGTACCACGCGTCTCTCTCTCTCTCTCTCTCTCTTCGGAGCTAGTCCTTCTCTTAAGTCTTATAAACGCCCCCCCCCCTCTCTCTCTCTCTCTCTCTCTCTCTCTCTCTCTCTCTCTCTCTCTCTCTCTCTCTCTCTCTCTCTGAGTAATGATGGGTGACCTTTCTGATGCAATGATTTGCTGACAGAAATCATACACGTTCACAATTAAATGCAAAATGTTTAAAGTCACACACTTTGTTACTTTTAGGAATAGATTTGCAGCAAAAGATAAGCAACAGTTTTCCACCTTTTTATTAAATTGTGAATAGAAAATAACAGTGAGTGCCGAAGTACCATGTATTCTAATGTCCAAATTCCCAGGTTTAAAACGGAGAAAAAAAGGAAGGATCGAAAAGGATATAGGAATATGAGTAGAAAAACCAATCACTTATGTATGTACCTATTAGAAGTGCATGGTCTAGTCTAGGCATAGCAAATAAAAGAAGGGATTTGGCAATGTTTCAAACATACCTTTAATACTGGTTTATATATCGATGCAAATCTATTTTTTTTTTCTGACTACGACTTCGGAAATGAGCTGGAATGGACAAGAGAGAGAGAGAGAGAGAGAGAGAGAGAGAGAGAGAGAGAGAGAGAGAGAGAGAGAGAGAGAGAGACCAGTTTTAGTTAGAATGGCATTAATATTCTAATTACAACTGGAATAAGTGGATACATAAAGCTGAGAAAACGGGTGTATAGTTATTTTAACGCTAATCCTTTTTTCTTTTTTTTTTCTTTTTAAACAATTCTGCGCACTTTTGAACCCAAGGAAAGAAAGGGCATTATTATGAATAAAAGTAAGGCCACAACCTCTTAAAATACCACAGTGATATTCAAACGGCAGGCATTACTCCTTCTAATAGCAACAGTTCCCTCAAAAGCTTGCAATGGCGTTACTTGGTCATTCCTCATACGAGCAACTGTCAGATAAGCAAGTTAGTCCAAAACACACATCCTTTCAGCTCAAATTAATTTGAATACTTTATTGGATGTTACAGATTAGTTACATGTTATCAAAATTGGTACATGTTAATAACATAATTTCAGGGACTAAATTAAATTAATCTATTATATAATAAGAATTAACATATATTTTAACAGGAATTTTCATATTATGCAAATCAGAACTGTAACTACTAATTAAAAAAAAAACATGAAGAATTTAGCACAAATGCTTGACTCATTCAATGAAGCAGAGTAAAGAATGAAATACCATATGAAACTTCGTATAGATAATAAACAAACCAAAATATATACACATCCTATTGGCAAATACCCCAAGAGGATTTGTCACAAATGTAGCTTCAAATGCTTTTCTTGAAAGCTATTCAAATCACTGTAAAATCACATTTGACGTAAAGAGA
>NC_090761.1:34586032-34588532 GCF_036898095.1 Palaemon carinicauda
GGAAAAACAAATCACGACAAAAAAGAACAAAAAGATTTTTTTTTCCTCTCTTAAATCATTTAATGTCCAGCATTCATACTGTCAATCTGCTCTCAATGGGTATAGAGAAGAGGGGGTTCAATATGCTCTCAATGGCTTTCTGGGGGATAGAGAAGAGGGGGTTAGGAGGAGGGTACAGAGGGGGGAGGAGATTAAATCGTTTAGTAAAAATACAATAGCCATCTATTACTACGAGACCTAGAAAAATTTGCATTTACAACCAGAGGCAGAGTTAAGCCGATGAATCACTTTTTGAATCAACGTGTCGAAACAAACAAACACAGTTTCTACCCATGTGACACGATACTCGGGGGGAAAATAATAAAAATAAAAAAAAAAAACTAAAATTGTATGAGAAAATGGCTTTTCATGACATATTCATTTTTCCCCGACTTTGAAACATCCGGGATGCGGAGTGAAAAAAAAAAAATAAATTCAAATGCTTTATTTAAGCCTATTTTTGTTTTCCGGTGAAGGCTCAGCGTAGACTGGAAATAAGAAAAAGTCAAACGTATGCATTTTTATTTTACTGCATTTCGTAGATAAGCATTTTATTCCTGATGTCTACAGCAGTTCTTAAACAAATTCATAAATGTCCTTTTTGAAATGAACAGTTACTAGACATTGAACACTTGGGTACCTGTTACTATTTCATTGTTATTGAAAGATTAATTTCATAGTCCAAAGACAAAACCAGTGTTGGCAACATGTATTTACTCGGTCGATACTAGAGAGAGAGAGAGAGAGAGAGAGAGAGAGAGAGAGAGAGAGAGAGAGATCACTTTTCCAGTTTAAGAAAGTTTAAGTAAGAAATACACATCTCCAAAACATCTGTTACTATAACTAGTACACTTCTGATGAGTCAAAGGTTGCTTCCAGCGTGCTCCACTACCTCACTGTTTCCGATTCAGTAAATGTAAGCTGCAGACTCCATATATGAAAATACTTTATCTTGAAATAAAGGGAAAACTACTAAATACACCAGACAGATGTATTACACGAACTCCATCATAAATAGACACAATTGATCAACCAATATTTAAATGAACCGCAAAGAATAACATAAGATACGTTCAAACTCTCAGATACACTAAAACTTCTTCCGAAAGAAATATAGAATAACGCTTCAAAAAATCCTGGAATAAAACTTGGGTAGGCTATAGAATAATGGAAAGGATTTATAAGGGGTAAAGTACATAATAAAATTGTATATTGCGTCGGCTCCCCTCACTGCTATACCATTAAGAGAGTGAACCTTAGTATCACCCCCCCCCCCACCCCAACCCTACTTTTTCATGCTTTGAGGCCTAAGCTCCACAGACATTTTAGTTGGTCGTCTCTTAGGAGTTCACAAAGAAATTTTACTTGGTGTCCTATAAGCACTATTTGTGCGTGCTTCAACTATATCGTATATCAATATAAATAGGCATAATGTAAACTAACTCTGCAACCCCAAATGAGATATAATGCCCTGAATCCTTTCCAAATCAAAATAAAGCTGACCACTATTATACAGTTAAATTTTAGCACTACCACCAAAACTTACTTTATTAATATATTCTAATTAGCAACAAAAATCTATCAGTACCCATCTTCACCTAAACGGTATTATCTCTTTCTGGTGGAAATAATGGTCAATTGTAATTTAATTAAGACCATATACTATTTATCTTTAACCGTTGTATTCCGCTTTTCAATACTACATTATTCAATCGAGAATTCTCACAAAAAATCACGCAATGCCTGTTGCCAGATGACTCATTCTAGGCTCTTACTTTCCATTGATGGGAAAATCATGCTAAGCACCTGTCACATTCTCTTATCTTATGGTTTATTCACCACACATCAACAGCCATCCACTCTTATAATGTCTTACAGTAAGCCTATACAACTGTCACATTCGTTTTAACAGATGATTTTTCTTCTAATATTTTTTCCTAACTTTAGTAGCTACTCTGTCTTTCATATAAATAATCTAGAGTTCGATCCCAATGTGATGTAGAGATAAATAAAAATATCAGTATGTTTATAAAAGCATATTTATCTATAAAACAAAAGCAGTATATATATATATATATATATATATATATATATATATATATATATATATATATATATATATATATATAATGTGTGTACGTGTGTGAGTGTGTGTGTGCGCCTATCTATATATAACGTATTTAATCAAGGCTTATGAATTCAATGGCTTCACGAATATATTTTCTACGCATTGTCTGCCCTAGTATTTCTTATCGCACACCAACCCAGATCTGCTATTAGTCATCGTAAAAGATCAACGATTTCATTATTTGTCGAATTATGCAAGATCTAAGCGATATTTATATCAAATCCTTCTCACATCTGCAACCCACCGTCGCATTGCATTTTGAAAGCAAAGTGTTTGTTCTATTATTTGTCACAGGATAAGTTAACATTTATAACCTGAACTATATTAGTTCGC
>NC_090761.1:34596032-34598532 GCF_036898095.1 Palaemon carinicauda
TTCCAAGACAGTCCACTTGTTCTATAACATAATTATCTCTCAGGTGAAGACTTTATTTTTTCAGATAACTTTCTTGTTCTCTAATTTCATAACTATATGTAACGTGAATTTTTTTTTCAAGATACCTATTTTCTCTAAAATTATAATTATCTCTATCTAATTCGAAGGCTTCTTCTTTCCAAAATAACTAATGTTTGATGGGTTACAGAATTTCACTCCTCCTTCAGAGTGATTTATACTTATATGAATCGTTTCAAGAGATTTATCACAGACCTTCAATCACCCTTTTTCTCCTTTTAGTTTGTCTCTTTCACAAAAACAAAGAATTCACTGCCAGTAACTCTATCTTCAATTCACTCCACCTCAAGTAATTCTTTCCTTCTCTCCTAAACCCACGTTCCTTACAAAAAGGACCCCCATGAATCAGCACGGCAGGAACACTCTTTCAAGGCCATTTATAAATGTGAGACAGAACTATTCCTGAAAGTCATTCTGGGAAAAATCAGAGATTTCTTTATCTAAAGACGTGAGAGAGAGAGAGAGAGAGAGAGAGAGAGAGAGAGAGAGAGAGAGAGAGAGAGAGAGAGAGAGAGAGAGAGAGAGAGAGAGAGAGAGAGAAACTGTAAATAATATCCTGTTCTGAGTGCCCCGGGAAAAAGGATAGAAAATAACAAAACCAGTTGAGAGGTCTCTAGCAAGAAAATTAAACTGATTGGAGTGGCGCAATACGATTAATCACCTCTGGAAAGAAGAACAAAAAGTGTTATATCTTGAAAAAATAATAATAATAAAAAAAAAAAAGTAAAATCATTTGAGCTCATAAATAAATGAAAACAGTAAATTGGTTAATGTCTGTAAGATCTACGAGTAGATTGCTTTTAAAGGTTACCTCCTTTCGTGTTTATTCAAAAGGGCCCTGATTGCTCTGAATTACAGATAAGGAGAACGCATATTTCTAAGTAATTTTAAAGAAAGCGTTTCACTGTATTTTAGGCGAGAATTTAGTTTACCATGAAACTTTTGGAATAATGTTGGGGTTCAATTTCTTTTAGAAAATCCTTTTTTTTTTACAGTATTTCGGAGAAGTTTTTTATGCTAAACAAAAAGAAAGAAAGACAAAAAAAAAAGAGCTGAAAAGAATAAAGGACTCAGTTCTTGGTAGGGACGTGGATAAAGGGCAACCCATGTCCTTCTCTGGTCCGTTTAAAGGAATGAAAGAAGAGAAAATGGATAGAGGAGAAACAATGTCATCTGTACAGAAATGAAGTTCAACATAAATGGATAAAAATAAAAGTAAAATTAAGATTTCTTTTTGTATAAATTTATACTCGATCACCTTACACACTTGCTGTTGGGATTAAGACAGACTCCTAACAAATAAAAGACAATATTCACAGCGTTGCTATAAATAAAAATTCCTGTTACCAGTCATAAGAAAATACCATATTCGTATCTATGATCAAATTTGTGCTGCTAATTACTGAAATATAAAAAAATATAGAAAATTAGAAACAGGAGAATTAAATCATTTTAGATTCTTTATTACAATGCAATTTATTCCAATCTTTAGTTGAGAGCATGCTTTCGCCAGGCCAAACAGTATTATTTTCCTTCTAATTCCACTGCGTACTTGTACTACGATGTATGTTCTTCAAAATTTAATGGATTCGTCCTAGTGTCATACCCTATATGTCAACTAGTTGCGTTGAAGTTGGTTTAGTAATCTATTCTACTTATAGTTTTAATTTCCCCTAATCGTTTTGTATTCCTCCTAATTCTCTTAAATTACTACCTCACCCCATTTGCTTCGGCACCGTCTCCATACTTTCTTCCAGTTTTTTTTCTTCGTTTCCTTTCCTCACTGAGCTATTTTCCCTGTTGGAGCCCCTGGGCTCATAGCATCCTCCTTTTCCAGCTTGGGTTGTATCTTAGCAGATAATAATAATAATAATAATAATAATAATAATAATAATAATAATAATAATAATAATAATAATAATAATAATAATAATAACTGATTCTCTTGCAAAGTTTCCGAACTCCGCCTTCACGCTTCATATTCATTATCTTCCTCTTTAATTGATTTACCTACTCAACACCTCAAGCTCTCTTACCGTCTCATTTCTTATAACTTTCCTTATTTACCCTTACCTTTCCTAAGTTTCTGAATTTTTCCATTCTACTTAGTTTTCTTACTTTTCTAAATTGTCTCTCATTATGCAAATACTTCAAGCGTTCTTATCTTCTTTCCTTCTTGATGATCATTTTATCATCAGTAATCTCCAGCAAGGTTTCCCCCTTTATTTGTTTCTCTATCCCTTTATTTCCCATTTTATTTTTCATCTTTCTTTAGAGCCATTACCACTTTTTTACTAGTTCCAATATTTTCCCGCCACTTATCTATTCTCTCAGCATTTCTTCCCTAATATCATACGCATTTGCCTTAATTCATCTTACAACCACTGATTAATCTCATCTAATATTTTTCTTATTAATATCT
>NC_090761.1:34608532-34618532 GCF_036898095.1 Palaemon carinicauda
CACTGCTCTTCTGACAGAAAAAAAATGATAAGACAACCTTTTATGGAGTAAGAAATTTTCACAACAGTATTAAAGACATATTACTAATCTTACCCCCTTCAAGAATTACCATCATATACTCACATGAATAAGTTTGAATAATAAAGGACTTCTCTAAATATGTAAAAGCAGGGACTGTTATTGGTCCCGATTTATATAAACTTTAACAGGCAGAATTATCGCTTCTTTTGGCTGGAGGGATTACGTCCGACGCATAGTTATTTTTTCCTTTCTCTTTCTTATTTTTTTTTCCTGAAGTAATAATATAATAATTTCAAGCTTCCTGTATAAGTTCTCCTTCCCATGATCTATTTTGCAAACAAAACCCTTTTAATAAATTCATCATTTCCTGCAACATCATCACGAAACTTGTCAACTCTTCTGATAAATTAATCTGGAAATTTCAAAGTAAAAAATTTCTAGTGATATTTCTATGCCAAATATGCTGTAACACTCGTTTCCTAGCTAGATATAATACTGACAGTGATATACACCCAATAATCTCTATTTCAAAAAGTCTGCATGCAACACATCCAGCTTTCAAATAGATGTAATGCAGAAAAAAATTGTATGACACTTAATATATTCAGGGAAAGACAATACAAGCTAAGGCACTTATTGAGTTAAAGCCGACACTAAATATATTCAGGGAAAACACAATAGAAGCTAGGGCACTTGTTGAGGAAAACGTGAAAGTTTGGAGAGTGTAGGAGTAGGAAGGGCAAATTCACTATTGCGTCTTATGTAGCCGAGAGATGCAAAGCAAAAGGGTACCGTTTTCTGTAGCCAAGATGACTGGAAGAACGTGCATAATAATCGATGAATATGTTTGCCTTGGGGGTGATTGGATAATACACTGTGACAGGATAAAAGCCTACAACAGATATTACATGAATCTAGTTGAAAAGAGAATGAGGACCGAGAGCATTTCTAGGAGTGAGTATCTACTTCTGGCTAGGTTTGAGTAATGAGAAAGATTGGTTGGGCTGAGTAATCAAGTGCTTTGGTATATGATGTAGGTAAAAAATTTTGTGTAACGCTATATCTACAATAAAGGTGAGGAAAAACAACATATGAGATGCTGTTTTAAAGGATTCCAACAGTTATTTCTTTAAAATGAAAATGGCTACTCTAAACTTGATCTAGATGTCTAGCAGCGGGCCTTCAGACAAAGTACACTGGGATAAAAAACCTAAATATGCCACAAACTAATCATAACAACATGGAACATAAATACAAACTAAGATCAGACTAGTAAAGACTATAAAAGACCACTCAAAAGCACTACATTAGTTACCAACAAACTATGTAGATACAATATAGGTATTACTGCACTAAGTAAGACTCGTCCAAGTGGGTGAAGGGTATCTTCTACAGAAGCTTAGCTGTTAAGACCAAAATACTAGAAAACCTACTCGAAGGTCCCAATGTATCAGTGAAAAAACGTATGACCCACCATACATGCACATTCTACTAAAAAATGGCGTTTGTAGACATTTATTAGTGTCTATCACCGAACATTGGCTGTTGATGACATAACCGAAGGCAACTTCTACTAAGCTCCTGATGCAGAGTTATAAAACATCAACAGAACTGACAGTTATCATCCTGAGAGATTTTCCTGCTAATGGGGAAAATAAGGCTTTGTGGGAAGTTGCCGAAGGTCATCATGGCACAAGAAATATGAATGCTAATAGTCTCGGATTCCTCTCCAAATTTGCCGAGTACCATCTTGTCTTTACAAACACAAGAGAACAACTCAGTAACAAGCTCAACACCCTCATTAATGAAGCAAGAATAACTAAAGTTCTGCATGAGGCGAAGTGTTGATAAGTTCTCAACTAGTGAGCTCCATTTTTAGATTCAAATTTACACTACAAAATCCACAATCTAACTGCATCTAAGATATTGATCTGTAATGTTAAAAATACAGAAACATGGGATAATATATGTGTCCATAGGATCCTTTTTGTGCTCAAACTGCCTTTCTTCCTCAAGTGATATTTCTGAGAAAATCGAAAAGACTGAGCAATAGAAGTTTTGAAATTCGATTTATGTGCAAAAGCAACAATCGGCTTCAGTATATAGCTCCATGCAGACTATTCCATCAATTACTCAAACATAAACAGAAAGTACATGAAGCATATCTTGCAAACCCTCAGTCATCTGCACGTCCCAAAAATGATCTGAGGTCAGAGGCAGAACATCCACAACAAATGATAGTAAATTGCTGGAGCGTTAAATAGGCTTAAGAAATTCAAGCCTCTACTGAATAACCCGACATGCAAGACTTTAATAATGCCATGAAATAAATCCATGGCTTAAGAAAATAATAATCTCTACAGTTAGTACACTTTATGGAACAAACATCTTTAAAAATAATACTGAGATTGTAAACAGCTGGGCTGAGCATCTCAACACTATACTGAACTTGTGAAATACTGTTGATGTCCTATAATTGATAATCTGGCTGAATTATTGCTCATTCAGGACCTGAACAACCTTCCAGAATAGCATGAAGTTTAAAGCAAAATAATAAGCATTAAAAAAAAGAAAAAAAATCAGAAGGCCTGAAAGCATTTCCGGTGAAATTTTCAAGCAAAGGAACTATCTTCTCTAAAAGAAGTTGCATAAGCTCCTCTGTACGGTTATGAAAGGGAGAAAATATACCAATATCTTGCATACAGTCCATTATAATCCATATTTATGAGAACATATGAGAGCAAAGTGACAGCAATAACAGAGGATTGTATTTTACTTATTTCTTTGGCTGGTAAAATATTTTCTAGCGTTATGCTCTTGCACTCCATTGAATATGAATAAAAAAAAAATAGGTGAACAGAGACCTGGGATAGAAAGAGGGGCACCAACATACTTATTACACTAAGGTTTATATAGTAGGGTTGAGAGCATTACTGGCCTTACCAAGACCTTTGACACTATACTGCACAAGGCCCTGTGAAATATACTGGCAAATTTCTCTAAATATGAGAGTATGGAAGCAAAAATCTGTATTGGGCTTTGAGTCCTCATGCTTCCTAGGGGAAATGGGAATAAAACCATGTGATGTTCTGGACAATGTTCACTTCAGTCTGTTCATCTACTCAATAAGGCTTTAAGTGCAGGAAAAACTTAAAGAGAAGAAGAATGGAACAAATAAAGTATCAGATAAAATATGAGATTAATTGGTAGCCAATCCAGAATCAGACAGGTGCTATACTGTACCAAAGCATCTACCACCAGTTGGTGGACCTGCAATATGCTGATGACACTGCTATTTTGTCCCAAACTATAGAGTCAATGCAAACATAAGTATCAGTACCACAAACTAACAAATCTCCCTGTCCTCCGCATTGATGATACACAGGTACATGTGGTAACAGTTTTAAAAGACCTTGGTAGCTTTGTTTTACCCACCACTGAGATTGATGATGATTTGCTGGAAAAATTAAGCTTCACAGCAGGAGAGAACCTGTTTTTCTTTTCTTTTCAGAAAACACCTGATATTGACCACCAAATTCCAAGTTTATAAAGCAGTGTGTATCTCAACTGTACTTTATGGAGCATAGACCTGGGCTGATGGCACTTGAGCAACTGGCGTAATTTTATACTTCTTATTCGGATAAATATGGGCCTGGCCAGGAAAGCTCTGATTCCACATAAGAGATTCTGGAACACACAGGATGCACAAGCATTCAAGTACTGCGAGAATTACTCTGGCTTGGCCACATGACCCATATGTCTCACGATAGGATGTCGAAACAAATTTCATAAGAACTAAATTACAGGTACTGAACCTCTGGCAATTCCAAGAAGAGGTATAACGACTAACTCAAAGACAACATTAAAGATATGCAAAATTCCACAAACCAACCTGGAAACCCTTAGTAGCGAGCATATGGTTTGGAAAACAAATTCCATTGACAAGACCACTGCTATGGATAACAATCGATCAGCACATCTTACTTTAAAAAGGTAGCAGCAACATGCCAACCTCGAGGAATCCCCGAACCCAAATCCTCATCTGACGTGTCCCACCCATTGAATATTCAAAATTGGCCTGGTGAGCAACAACAATGCAGACGTTGGAGCAGTAGCACTACGTCTGGAAACTCACACTACATTCATCTACAGATGCGCATCTAAAGTCATAATCAGTTGCAGTGGATTGCTTGATTTAGTAAGTAAACTGCTAATTATGGGGGGGGGGGGGGGCAGACTCCTCCCCTTTCACCTCAAACATATACTGCCTCACTGCTCCGTTTTGCGTCACATTACCATTTCATATTCTTATATTGTATTTATCTTAATCATTTCTACCCTGAAATTATGCTGATTCTGACATACAGTATTATTAGATGTTTTGTTCTTTTGATGAAATGGACATTGATCGTCAGACCAACTTGAACCCTACATGATCAGGTTTCAGACATAATAACATTGATTTTTCTTTTTTCATTTTTCCTTCATTTTTTTCAACTTTTGTCCTGCAACTAAGTAATAATCAATTTGAACGTTTGCGTTCGTTTTGATAACTTTCCCGGTATTGATGTCCCACAAATGTTCTATTAAGTACTGTGATCTTGTAATGATATAGCAGTAGGATGTTCGATCTCATTGAAACCTATCTGATCTACACCTCAATAGACGAATAATCCAGGTTCTATCTTTCCAACCCAATCACTGTAAAGTTGTAAATTATAGAGTTAATCAACGTAGTTTAAGCACGTCCACTTGTATAATTCCCCTCACTTAACAGAGAAGCTATGCATACTGTATTGAGTGAAGTGAATTTGGTAAAGATGTGCAGGAAGGAAGCTGTCAAAAGCTGTGTTCACAAATGATAACCAGCTGGACTTCATTGTAGCAGAATATCTTTAACAATTAGGTAAAAAGATGGATGTCTTTCAAGAAATATATCGTTAGATGTTCATGTTAAAATTGCTATTTGGTATTATACAAAGTTCCATCAACAAGTGCGCGTGCGTTTGTGAGTGTGGGTAAGAGTATGCTTACGGACAAGGTCTATAGATACTTTACAGACCTTGCTTATGGATGTTCTAGTGCTACTGAGTGCAACAGGTCAGTTGAAAGTTCATCACAGATATCAAATTTCAACCTGTGCAAGAACTGTATCATTTAATGGTTCTATTTACCAAAGGTCAAAATAAAGCTCTCTCTTTCCTATAGGCAAATGTTACACTTCCATTAGAAGACATTCGAATACATTCAAACCCCCGCAGAACTTTTGATCTTTCCAAACTTGATCTCGTCAAAAGATTTTTACCCTTTGATTTAAAATAATACCCTTAATTTCATAAATTGACATTTAATCTACAAGTTAGTTCTCAAACCACCTATTCTCAATTAGTCCCTAAACATTCTTCGTCAAAGGCTCCCTCTCTTCTTCCCCCTCGTCTATTAACTGCCTTGTTCAACCTATCTTCATTCCCCCTTCTAATTAACCAGTCATTTGTCCGCCTATTATCAATCTTCCTTCCCATTACCGTTTGCCTATACAAAGAGCTCACTCGCTTTAAAATTACATGGCAGATTAAAAGGCATAAATATGTCGGTGAGAAAAGGTAAAAGTCTAAATCTAAAGACAGTTATAATAAATATCAAATAAAAATCTCCCCTCTATAATAAAGAGCAAGTTTCAAGGCTATATACTATATATATATATATATATATATATATATATATATATATATATATATATATATATATATATATATATATATATGTGTGTGTGTATATATATTATATATATATATATATATATATATATATATATATATATATATATATATATATATATATATATACTATGTATATACATACATATACATTATATATAATGTGTGTGTATAGAACGTTTGGGTCACGCTTAGCGTCATAGCCAACATATCATTATTGGGTCTCTCCCCGTCTCTCTTAGGGGGGAAAGGGGAGTAGTAATACCCTGGTGAGAGGGGGTGCCGCGAGAGGTACACTCAAAAACCTCAACAGCCTAGTTGTAGTTAGAAAAAAAGGGGCGGCAAATGTTAAATCTGTGAGAGAGAGTGCGTGTGTTTGTGCGTATGCCTGCATATCTATATAAATATTTAGCTATCATTTTGATGGGTCGCGTACACTAGTATAATATATCAGATAAAGATATGTAAATAATATGGAAAAAAAATTTTTCCTTTCTCTCTCAACGCGGAGAAGGCAGTTGGTGTAACCAAGAAAGAGGGTTTTCCTCCACTTCACCTAACCCCTATTTACCATAAGAGTTATCGTCATTTATTTGTCCGTTCTCCAAGAGCAATTAGTGTCTTTACTTCATTTCCCTTTATGTCAGTTCTTTCTCCTCCTTCGTATTTTGTTTCCCCTTCCGGATCTATAACTCTCGCTTGATTTATTCCCGGGTTGTCTTCTCCCCTAACTTATTTCACTGTTGCTTCATCTCCCCTCTTCTGGACTTTTTTTATTTATATTTTTCACTACCCTAGTTTGACATTTACAGCTTTAGCATAGAGTTTGGACAGGGAGGGTTGATTGCTGGCGAAGAGAGAGAGAGAGAGAGAGAGAGAGAGAGAGAGAGAGAGAGAGAGAGAGAGAGAGAGAGAGAGAGAGAGAGAGAGAGAGAGGGCAGGAAAGTTTCCAAACTAATGATAACCGCCTGCGGCTTCCAATTCAACAACTTTTTATACACAAATTTTGAAAACAGTTTTCCATCTGAATAATCTTCATAACAACATGGATATAAATTTCCATAAATGTTCATATCACCAAGAAATAACTTCAAGACAAGTTTCTTTGAGTGTCAATTACACCGTGGTACTGGATCGGTCTCCATGCACGGGAAAGCAGGGAGAATTCCATTAACTTTTTACTTATTTTGATAATAATTAGTTTCAGATATAATTAATGGTGCACAAAATTATCCATCTAAGAGGACGGAGAAGCACCTATACTTTCAGATAATAGACAATGTAGTTGCATTTTTATCCTTTTCAGATTTAAGATATGAAGCTGTATAAAGCAACTGATATGTCATCTGTATATATGTTACCCGTCCTTTCTTAAACTCATACATATGCGATATGAGTCGAATCAATTTTAATATAAAAAGAGCTGAATTTTAACGAAATCGGACTACGACTAACCACAACAGAAATCTCAACAATAAACACTAGCTTAAACTCATGGACCTAGGCAAGACTCGATGCTGTATTTACCCCTGTATTCTTTTGTCTATAAAGTATGAAAAGTATGAAAATTTGCAACTTTATCAACACTACAAGTAATAATTGAAGCTGCCACCTATCAACCTAAATGGTAATTTAAGGCAAGAACCATATAAAATACAATTTATCTATTTTCAAAGAACAGTTACTTGTCGTTTTTGAGTTATTGCTCTGCACTTTAACGAAAAATAGATCTCTTCTGTCGTTACTAATACATCATAATACAATTGCATTTGGATGTATCAATTACATAAACAGCTTTATCTAAAAGGTTATACAACTAATACATAATAATAAAGACTAAACAAAATAAAAGATCCGTCAGAGATTACAAGAACTTCAGGGTGTGAAAGGGTGTAAGACCTCCAAAAGTCCTGACAAAGACAATGATGAAGAGACACCGTTCACTATTTTTACTGTACTTCCGAGATCTACAGATTATAAATATAACATTTCGGCCTTCAAACTTACCTGTGACCTTCAATTGTAAGTCAAGATAACAGATGTTGGCAAAGAATAAATATTAAACCGATTAATTTACCAAGTTTCATCAATATGAGAGAGAAGTCAAATTTTGGTCTTAAACTTTAACTTCAAAAAAGGAAAATATTAATGAAAACTACCAACGGTCTAAAGTTGAGTATCATCAAGATTTCCTCAAAATGATAAGAAAAAAAATAATTAGAGACTAATAATAATAATAATAAGAAGAAGAAGAAGAAGAAGAAGAAGAATGATAATAATAATAAAAATAATAATCATATTTAACACCAGCAACTCGGATACAAAGAAGAAACCTAAATATAAACACACTTACGTCTTCTTGGAAAACAACTGGAAGACGCGAAAACTTGAAAGAAACAGGAAATTAACTCCAAAAAACAGGATAGAAATAAAAAAAAAGTTATCTTGTTGCCATGTGAAATCACAAGATGTCTTTGATAAGTTATTCAAATATTTTTCCTTTATGTTAGAATAACGAAAAGTTGATCCCAAAGGGGATACTGTCCTTAACATTGCCACTAAAAGTACCTGTTACATGTACCCTAAAAGGAATACAAATATCATAATATTTGTTTTAAGTCTCAAAGTGAGAGAGAGAGAGAGAGAGAGAGAGAGAGAGAGAGAGAGAGAGAGAGAGAGAGAGAGAGAGAGAAATATTCTGAAAACAATTATACTATTGCTTCAACATTATCTCAACCATCTAGATTAAATTTGAGAGAGAGAGAGAGGAGAGAGAGAGAGAGAGAGAGAGAGAGAGAGAGAGAGAGAGAGAGAGAGAGAGAGAGAGAGAGAGAGAGAGAGACATATTCTGAAAATAGTTATCACTATTGCTCCATCATTATCTCAGCCACCATGATTAAATTTACCATGCGACTGACAATTTCAGAATAAGTTTCATATGACACTCAACTTCAACTACTTATGTATCTAAACAGACAGACATTCTCTCTCTCTCTCTCTCTCTCTCTCTCTCTCTCTCTCTCTCTCTCTCTCTCTCTCTCTCTCTCTCTCTCTCTCTCTCTCTCTCTCTCTCTCTCTCTCTCTCTCTCATATATATATATTATATATATATATATATATATATATATATATATATATATATATATATACATATATTATACACAAATATATATATATGTATATATATATATATATATATATATATATATATATATATATATATATATATAAGTATGTATATACATACATATACATACATACGTACATATAGTACTACGATCATATCATAGCTGATCTAAAGGATTTAATGGAAACGTATGACGCCTTTCCCTTATGGACAGATCACATCTTTGTTGGCCTCACGGCAATGAATGACCTAATGGTTCAGTATCTTATATCACAAACTTAATATTACCACTCGAGTTAAATTTATAAAATCAATCCGTCAAAAATCCCACTCCAATCAGGGACAAATTTCCCTGACGTTATCCCCTCTGGATGATATATATAATTTCCATGTTCAGAATGGAGTTCGTTTGATAACCTGATGGATATTAAATTCATTAATATCTTTCAATATTATACAAATGGTTTTAGGATTACTACAATGAAACATCCAGAAGGATGAAATGCTGAAATATTGGCGGAATTAATCTTTTGCATTTCACTGATATTAAATACCAAATGTTCGACGGCCTTTAAACGTTTAAAGGCCGTTCATGAATGGCAGGGGCAAGGGACAGTGACAATGCCCTAGACAGACCTTATATACATATGATCAGCGCCCAAGCCCCTCTCCACCCAAGCTGGGACCAAGGAGGGCCAGGAAGATAGACTTATAGGCTTCCCTTATACACCCTTCGTTAGCTCACAAGTATGGTGAGGATGCAGCTATAAAAAAAAAATAAAATAATAATTTCACACAGAAAACGCTATACAAAACTATAATAAGGTAAACATTATGCAATTTAAACCCCTCTCCCTCTAATGACGTGAACAAATGGTAAACAGAAATGCAACCAGAAGTAAACAAAGTGCAAAATAAGGAAACAGGGAAGGACAGGTATCGCACCTGAACCGTCATTGTTCCTTCCAATGCACGTCACCGTCCCGATGCGTTCATTTCGTTAACTAAGGCCCATTCGATTAGGGCAGTGCGTTTTAATGCCAAAATATTAGAAACTCATTAATTAACGCGACGTGGGAAAGACAAGGTTAATTAAATGATCAGTTATGCTAATGCGCGGGACGGAGCTGAACCA